>NC_085048.1:74540210-74814274 GCF_963662255.1 Cinclus cinclus | reverse complement strand
CCACTTCCATACAGAAACTATGTGATCTTAGGTACAGATGCTGCTTAAAGCCAGTTTAATTATTTCTAAAGTGTAGCCAGTTATTGACACTTTCTAAAGCATGAAAACTCTGAATTTGTGTGGCCTCTTATTCCAAGAGACAGCTTAAATTATTGCCTTTACAGCTAAAAAGATTTTGAGGTCTGTGTGGAAATGTCAGCTCATAGGTTTGCCAAGTGTATTTACTCTTGGTGGGTGCTAATGAAGCCATTAAAAATGCAATATGGCAAAGTTGAAGGATTTGTTAAAAATGACCATTTTCTGATGTCTGTGATTCCTTCTGGTGAAGCATTTGGAAAACAAAGTAACTTAGAAGCACAATAATAGAGGGCACTGTATTGACTGATCTACTTTTAATGATTCTTTGCAAAAATCTGAAAGTAATTAGAGCTCTCAAAAACCAAGATTCCAAGAGAACAGAATAAATTCTTCTTTCTCTCGTGTTCGGCTGTCATATTTGAATGTGTGCACGTTGCTACCTTGACCATAGTTGGAATATGTTTCATGTGCATGTAGTGGAAACTAATGCTGGCAGTGCATTTTGAGGAAATTTAGGCCTAGTTGAAGAATATTTTTCTTCTGCAATCACTTACAGTTACTTGCATCAAAAAAACCAAGGAGAAAAGTGAACATGAGTATGAGGGGGTGTTGCATAATATAAAAATCCCTCAGGAGAGCAAGAACCAAAGCCCAGGTACCTGTTCAACAGAAGCAGGGCAGAATATTAATAAAATACAAGATTTGTCTTTGAAAAATAGCGCATTTGAATGGTACCACTTCAAATGTCTAAGCTGAATATGGAAAATGGTGAGGGGTCTTTGATAAAACTCTGGCTGAGAAAGCATCATGTTAAAAATCTAGTTCACAGGTCAGAGCTGGGCACCATCACTTGCCTCGGCAGACCTCAGTTTTGGCTGGGTCATGGAATTCTTTCTGGGGCCAATGCTACTGTTTTCCATAAGAAATAATAGGAACAATTTCACTATGCAGTGTGGAGTGATCTTAAACAGAAGCTGTTCTGCCTAGCTTCCTTCATCAGTTATCCAAAATACAGCGGAAGTGCCTTTAATAAGTACTTTCCTGCACTGGGTGCCTTTGCCTTTCTGCCGTACAGCACTGAGCAGGGGGAGAGCATTCCACACTCCCTGTTACTCCTCAGCCTTTTGCAGGTGCAGGCAGCACAGCTCTTAGAGCACAGGCTCAATGTGCACATAGAGAAATGCTCAGGAAGGTTATACTTTCTGTGCCATTAGGAAGCCAGTTCCTCCCAAGAGCATGTTTATATCAATTTAAAATTCATTTCAGCTGAAATATTTATGATTTTGTGGGGGGGAGGCAGGAGGTCTGGGTGTTGAGTGTGGTCAGATCAAGTTAGTTTCAGTTGGCAAGGTTGATACAAATAGTAATCTCTCTGTCCCTCCTCCCTTACCAAAATGAGCATTTATTCCAAGCCCTTTCTTAATGCTGTAACATAATTCATTAGGACAGCCTTAATGAGCTGGTAATTAGTCTGGTGGGAGGGGGGCGAGGAGGGGAAATAGAAATGCTAGACAGAGAGAAAGTCGAGCAGGCTGGGACACCTTAAAGAGCCCTGAGAGAGCCTTTTGTCAACAAAATGGATCGGGCTTGCAGGCAGTAAAACTTTCAAATGACCTTCGTGTCAAAATATTAGGCAGCTATTTTTTGCTAGATGGTGGCTTCATAAACATAAAAAGTGCACATATCATTCAGAGTGTTGTAAAATTTGTCTCAAAGATGCGGTGTTTCCTTCCCTCCTTTTTTTTTTTTTTTTTTTTTTTTTGCGCAAGACAGATATCACCTCTGTGTGGCATAAGTGGGGGTGGGGTAAAGGGAATGGCATCTAGTATCACAAACTTCTGCTTGATCTGAGCATAATGTTAATAGCTGCTCATCTTTGTTCCAATGATTTTAAGTGCTTGATCTTTCTTTTTAGGGGGTGGAGGGAAGTAAAATATATAGTACAGTATACATGCTAAAGACAGATATTGAGATGGTAACATTTTCACTTGTAAAATTCAGGGAAATTACTTAGATGTTTATAATTTATGGCAAAAGCTAGATGTTAATATTGCTCTGTGATTTAGAAGACAGATGTGGTGTAATAAATACATCAAAGACAACAGCTCATTTCTGCGGAAGTGAAGCATCAAAACAGTTGGCTATTTAAGTGCTTTTTCTTCTGTGAAGTCTTAATTTCCAAGGTTAAATTTTGACATGAAGTTGGAGGGTGAAGGGGTGACTGTTTTCCACAAGGCAAGGAAATGATTACTAGAAGCATCCACCCATTTTGCACTGAGCTTGTCTTTAAGCTCCTTTCCTCTCTGTCCCCTATCTAACAAGCCCCAGAGCAGTGAGACTTCTGTAACTTGGATAAGTAGTTGAATGCTGATAAGGCATCACTTGAATTGAACCATAGGAATGTGCAAGCAGAAATAACTGGGGTAAATAGCCAACTTAATAAAGGCAAAAAATAAGGAGATAGCAGAAGGATGGAAAAATTGATTTGCTGGTCTATCTTGGGGTCAACTATTTCTGTCTCTGCCATCACATCACACAATGCAGAAATGACAAGCTGCTTCTTTTCTGCCTCCTGTCTTTCAACTCTATTTCCCCTTTGACCACCCGAACCATTTATCACTTGTAAACAGCCATTGCAGGTGATGTACTGGCAGCCAAGCTACTGCTGGGAACCCAAATCTTCCCCCAGGAAATGGTCATGACAAGTCATCACAGAGCTTGCTTGAATAAGGAGAAGCCAGGGCTGGGCTTAATGGCCATCTAACCTAGCCAGCCACCAGCTTGTGGTTGGGTGTGATTGCTCGGAATTTAAACTGAGACCATGTGAAGTATTTTCTGAGACTGATCTTCAGACTTCCAGGTCCTAGTAATTTCCCACCTCTTCGGCATGCCAAGCAGACTTGCATGTGGCCAATTAGTGGCAGAGGCTGGAGACTCACTGTGCAAAGGCCACATGGGATTGCCTGCCTCAGTCTAGGGAGCTTTAGTTAGATCTGCAGTTTAGTAAGATTTCCCTTTGAGATCTGAAGGCAATCTTTCCCATATAAAATGTGAAATGTAAAGACAAATTTAAACAAGGATGAGATGATGCTTGACTTCTCCTCATAGACCAGAGCAGAACAGGAAGTTTTACATGAACTTGTTTAACCCTGTGTGGTTTCACACTGCTCTTTTATCTACTGTGTGAAACAAAGAAAACAATTTGGACTTTCTTTTCCTCCCCTCTCTCTACTTTAATTATTTTTAAGCCTTTTGCTAATGTTATAGTGCTCTGTCAGAACTGAATATAGATCACAATTACCTCTGGAGGACAAGTTCTTGAGTTAATAAATGAAGTCCTTCTTAAAGTTTATTTTTTAAACCAACAGAAAATATTTGAAGATTCCAGATGTGAACAGTTTACCATGGGGCTGCCCTCCATTGAATCCTGCTGCCTGGCTATATCAAACCTACCAATGAAACTTTACTCCATGCCTCCTTGTTATTTTCTTTTCTCTCTTATTTTCTTCTTTTTCTCAGCTGTTTACAGAAGAGAAAATTTCTTTCACCCTTTAACATATCCAGGGTGATCCAGTAAATAAAAATCACCAATAAAATGCCAAAGCTCAGTAATGAAACCGGTTCTGTTCATAGGGCTCAGTGCAATGCTTCTGATACACAACGCATCTGTGACATGACCCCCAAAAAAGTGTCTTCAAGAAAGTGCTTTTTACAGCACAGTTGAAACTTGTAATGTTCTATCACATGGATAACTGGTGAGGCTGTAATCCCTGCTTAGCTCTCCTTATTAGAAGGCTTAGTTTTTTTCTTTTTTTTTTTTTTTCCTTCTTTTATGGAATATGTTTGCTTTCATTCCCTGAACCTTGATTTTTGGAAATTGATTGAAATTTTCTCTGCTGGGTGCCTGCTGCAGAATGAAGTTCATCATTCTCAGGAAAAATAAATTTTAGCAAGGTTAAGGGAAAATTACAATTCTGGCATCTTTTCTTTTCAAAGACCAGCCAAGACTGAAAGACAGTGCTTTAAGGTGGGTTACATTGTTTCTAGAGACGTATCTTCTGCATCTTTCTCTCTGCTTTGACAAATTTAGCCAAGTTCTCCTGTTTCTTTTTATCTGCAGCAAATATACACTCAATAAACATTTTCCAGGTAATAGGAAGATGTCTTAAGGAGAGGAAAAATAAAGTTGGAAGGGAGAGGAAGGTTGAGAGAAGAGCTCAAAGGAGTTGAAATGCTGCTGCAAAGGAGGCTGGGGCAACACTTGTGGGATCAGGCAGGTTTTGAAGAATACACAGAGAGTGGAGCTGCTGACCGGGCTTGACAGACAGGAATTAATTGTCTGTGTTTAAGTACCTGAGGAATGAAGGAAGGAAGGACCTTGGTGAACAGAGAGGCATTGTGAGGGAGAGGTTGGATAGAGTAGAGAAGATGGTCTTATAGTGTGTTGATAAATACAATTATCTCTGTCCATCACAGCAAATGCCTCCCTCCCTGCTCCAGAGTACCTGAAAAAGCATCTCAAGTCCTTGAGTTTCAGCATTTGTCTGCTACCAGTAAATAGCCATTGCAGCAATTGACAAAGCCTTCCACCCCCTCAGAAAAATCAAATTGAATCCCAAATTAGTGGATCCTTTTAGCTTAATATCCCTGTGACTTACCTCTATGTACCATGGAAGTAAATTAACTGTGAATTAGTGCCAGAGCCATAAGGAACTCCCACAGAAGTTAATAGTTCTGTCTTCATAGCAGGGAACTGACTAATGTGCAGCAAATAAGAGCTAGGCCAGTACATAGAAGAATACAAACAAAATGTTGTAGACATGTGGTATGTGCTGAGGCAAAAGTTCCCAAGGCAAAATATACGATTATGTAATTCAGAGTGGTATCCTAATGCAGTGAGTGAGTGGCAGTGAGGAAAGGCTCTGCAGGCATCCTTCATCCTTCATTCTACTATGTCCTAACTCGGCTTTGCCCCTGAATAATGACCTTTAACTTACCCATTTTGTGGGATATATTTATCATTGCACTTTCCACCTACCTCCTGCACAGTGTTGAGTGCCAGAATTCACTGTACACCATCCCTCAGTAGCAATGTTATTTTTCTTGCTCTGGAAATGCCAAAGCTAAAGTTGCCCACATAACCACAACTCTGGTCCCCTGTGTAAACAGATTACAAGACAGTCTTTAATTACATGCATTTACATTTATTTATTTTTTTTCCCCTGCTGCATGATGCTCAGAGGCATCTGGCCATATCATTCAAAGTGTGGCCCAGGCCTTATTTACCTCGTATCATCCAAAGAGTGTGCTGAATACAAAATTATTGATTCACTCTTGGGTGTTTCAGCTGTGCTTCCAGCAGAACGTTTTGAGTACTTAATAGGGGAATGTGGATTCAAATTCACAGCACCCCTGTGAGACAAGCAGGTGTCAGTATTCCCATTTTACAGATGAGGAGCTGAGTCACAGGGAGATTAAGGTCAAAGGACCCACTGATTTTTGGGGCCCCAGTTTGATGTTTCCGAGTATTTAGTGTTTTTATAGCTCGATATATGTTCAAAGTACAGCTCCCAGAGACTTCAATTACAGCTTCCAGCACTCAGCACTTTGCAAATCAGCCCCCAGGGTTTCAAGTCAGGCATCCAGAAAATGAGGAACACACAGTTAGTGACCACCTGTGGTTTATAACTTGGCCAAATGTGTGTGGATTTTCATGGTAATAGCAAAAGGCACCTCTCTTATTCCTGGGTGAGGCTTTTTTCTCTCATATGAGCCAACTGATCCCTGCAGTAAAATAGAGAGTGCTGCTAAGTTCTCTCAGTGGAGCAGTCGTGCACCCTGTGGAGGAGAAATGCGAGGGGACCACTGTCATTACTAGCAAAACAATACTGCTCTCTTTCATGTAATTTGTGGCAACAGCTGAAATCTCTTTGTTGAAGTTTTTACGTGGCTTTCCACTTTCTAAGACACAGCAACTTGCCTTCAAAATCTTACGTCTGAAAAGCCAAATTGTGAGAAGTTGTGGGAGGCCAAAGTGTGACCTTAGACTGGGAGGTAGTGGGCGTCACACTGCAGGGGTTGGTGTCTGGTCTACTTCCAGTGCTCTCTAGCTGTATCCTGAAAGTGAAGGGGTGATACACTGGGGCCAGTGCTCTGTTTCTGCATAGTGCTGGTGTGCGAAAAGAGTACTTTTAGCCGTGCTCAGTCTGGGGCAAATTGTTATGGCAGTCTGATGAAACCCAGGGAAGTGATATTTTTAATGAAGACCTCCCTGGTAGACCACAATTATAGCTATGCAAGTGGTTTTCATTTATAAAAAGCATTTAAAATTTTGAGCAACGTGGTGCTGAAATGCCCAGGCATGGGTCACTGACTTTAATGGTGTTAGCAATAGAAAGATAACTGTGACCATGGTAGAGAGGGTGCATTTTATGAATGAAATAAGAAATATGATTTATTTTCTTAAAATACAGGGAGGTAAAATTGAATTCATCTCAGGATTTTATCTACATTCCACACCTTGTTCTCTTGTGTTGGCAGATACTTATTACTGAATAAGGTAAAACAGATGATGAAATGAGTTATGGGTTGCTTCAATTTCACAAGGAAATATTTGAAATATGAGCATATAGAATTGTGTAAATTGGGATGAGCTCTGGTAGAGGGAGAACAGAAAGCATGATGCACTGAAGGGTGCAGGTGGTTTGGACTGAGAAAGGAAAAACTCTTTTGAGAACTGGTCCTTAGGAACTTGTGAGATCCTGGAAAAGCTCAGAAATTATTTCCAAAGAAGTCAGCAGAGCTGGAAGAAAGTCACAAGACACTGGGAATGGGCCACTAAGAACTTACAAGAATCCAGTTTCCTTAGAAGAGCAGTACGTGTGAAGTAATGGCTGCTCTTAATTTGTTGGGTTTCTTGTTTCCTGTGAGTTCACAGCGCTGATGATGAGTCTGTTCTTTAGCATCAGCATACTTCACTTGTTAGTTTTTCCACTATTCCACAAAAAAGTGAAAGGGATTGATGGTGGACAGAGTCAGATCTCAATGCAGTGACTCCTCCTGCATTGACAATACTTAAAATACAACTTGTAAGTTCATGCTTGTCATTTCTATCACAGGCCTTTCAAGGTACATGGACTCTCCAGCACCATATTTGCTCTCATAAAAGCTTGGTTATGAGGAGGAAAAATTAGCCCTCAGAGAAAGCAGTAGATAGATTTCTCCCTACTATTTCCAAATAATTTCCCCTTTTGTGTCTTAGTTGGAAGGAATGTTCCGAAGAGGAACATGTGAGACCATCCCTTAAAATTATGGGAAAAGAGAAAATATATCCACTAGAAATGGAACAAGGAAGATGCTGAATCCTGCTCACCTTTAATGAGCAACTACCTGAAATTATTTGCCCTGGGTAGACAAGCAGAATTTGTTCCCTAGCAATGTTCAGAGAATTTGGAAGAGAGGTGGCCAATACCTGAAGGAAATAAAACCAAGCAAAATAAACTTTTTAGCCTCTCTTAATAGCAGTCCTTTACAGGTTGCCTTTAATAGGCTTGCATTTATGACATTAATATTTGAGCTTCCTTTCTGTGTAATCTTGTGTCTCTCAAGCAAGACTGAGTGCCTGAAAAATGCAGAGGCTAATTGCGATAGTGTGAAAGTAAAATAATGAGATCTTGAGAATGTGACTGATAAGAAGTTAGATAATAGACTAACAAGCAGGATGTCTGTAGTCCATCAAAGGGCTAGCTAAAGTCCTTGTCCTCTGCTATTGCCTGAGGAGAATGTACAGAAGGAAAATATCCATACTCAGAAATGGCATTTAAGGATATACGCCATGTACTGACTGCAGGGTGGTTTAATGATTGGATTCAGTGAGTGCTTAACCTATGGATAAAGTAATTACTTAGTTATAAAGTGAAAGCTCGAGGCTGATAACCAAGTGGGACATGCTTGAAAGAAATGTTTACAAAGGAGGTGGTGCCCCACTGAGCTGGGCTTGCAGTCTGCAGTGCTGTGTTGGTTTCAGAGTCCCAGGAAGGTGGCACAGCAACACTAGGGTGGTCTGGTTCCTGGAGGTGGCTGTCTTGGGAACAGGAAATGGAGCTACTGCTCTTGGAGTTAATGGGGCCATCTGGCTCACATGCTCACGTGCAACCCCTCATGTCACAGTAGTGGAAGAGGACCTTTACTGATAACAGCTCTGTGAACGTTGATGTTCTGCTGTGTTTTCAATCTCTGGACTGGCTGGCTTTTCTTAGTAAACAAGCAAATTCTCACCCTTTGGGGTGACCTGTTTCAGACAGGGAAATTGGGGAGCTAAGCACTCTGGCAGGCTCAGAAAATGCCAAGAAAACAAAAGAACAAGCAAACCCATGACCAGGAAAGATTAATAAAAAAAGACATTTTGGCCACTTGGTCATAAATAGTACTGTTCAATAGCACAAGAAATCATGCAGGCTGTGCAGGGAGACATAAAGCCACTGAATTATGTATTAATATGTCATATAAAAGGAAAAAGTACTAAAGAAATACTGTTGGAAAAATAAATAAAACCACCATTAAAAGTGAACATGTCCCATTTGGTCAGTTATGCCAAGCATAAAACAACAGAAAGTGCCATTTGGAAGTTAACAACACTTAATTTTAGTACTGACTTTTCCATTATAAACCATACCAAGGTGTGGCTAGACCATAGGCTGAGGAATTGATTTGATGTCTGTGCTCATCTAAATCAGTAGGTTTTCAAAATACGTATCTATACCAGTATCTGTATATATGTATGAAGGAAGAGAGGTAGAAAGGGTTGGAAAGCTAAGGTCGTGTGAGCTGGCCAATGCTAAAATGGAGCTATTATCCTCTCAAAGGTACTCTTTGGGTAAAAGGAGGCAGAGTTGAAATCTGGTGGTGGCCTCAAGGCCAATCCTCTCCAGCCATTTGGCCTGCAGAGTTGGGATGTGTGAACACGTGGAAAAGTTATGTCCAGCACACTGGGGACACTGTTCAAAAGCACCCAGTGGGGCTGTGTGGTCATGCTCAAGTTTCAGCTTGAATTTCACTCTGTCCCTCAAATGTCTCTGGTTTTAATGTGACATGACAGGTGCCGTGGCAGGCCAACCTTGCAGAACCAGATATGGAACAGTGACAGGATCTGGGACAGGGCTGCCCACATCTATACAGCTGGGCCTGCTCTGGCAGGGCACCAGGACTGCCCATTTGCGCAAGCAGGAGGGCAGCTAGGGGTGCCTGGGAAGTGCATCCATGAGGTCCAGGCAGCTCAGGTGTGGGCAGTGCTCTGAGCCCATTAGCCCTTGTGAGCCTCTCCCTGCTGGGAAGGGCAGGGACACGGCTGGTGGAGGAGCCTCCCTGCGAGGGTTGCTTGTCTTGCACCTCAGGAGGGATTAGAGTGAAAACAAAAATGGGGATGGAGAAAATATTTTGCTGGCAGAAAGTGCAAATGATGTGGAAACTGCTGGGCTGCTTCTTCACTAAATACACTGGCCTGCCAGAGCTGCATTGCAGATATCTTCCCGATGTGCTTTGAACAGCAAAACTCCCTTTGGTCAACTCTGCTCTTTGCTTGCTGTTCTCAGCCCACTTGCCGTGGTCCCAGCTCTGCTGGGAGAGCAGTGGCAGGGACAGCTGGGGCTGGGCATGGTGCTCCAACACCTGCCTGTTCCCCTTCCCCTGTGCTTTCTGCGCTGGTGCTGCTCCAGACCAGCATCTGACGAGGCAGCAAAACCTGCCAAAGCTCATCCTTCCTCTTGGGCCATGAGGATACCTGCACAATTGCTCCACGCTGTCACCTCTGCAGAGGGACAAGGCCCTGGCTGGGTTGTGGCTTCAGTGTGTGGATTTTCAAAGATGGTGCTGCAGGGTCACTTTCAGCAGAGCCCATCTCCAACATCAAGAAAAACATGGAACTTTGGTTTTGATTTGCTTTAATTTATAGTCCTGGGACATAGTGTTACAGTGTTACATGAGAGGGGAGAGAATGAAAAAATAGGAGGGAAGTATGCAAATAATCACAATTAATCTGAAGGTCTAATGGCCTGCCTGCCTTCCTTCTTGCTGTAATTTACCATATGCTCTAGTACTTCTGTGAGGTTCCCTGCCTCATGTGTTGTTAGTTTATGTTAGTATGCACAGACCTTTGGCGAATTTGTATTTTTATTATGTAGAAGCTAACATTTAGCTTTCTTCTTGTGTGTATGTTGTAGCATATGTTAATGTTTATGTTGCAGGCAAAACGAATCTCTTGACTAGAAAAATATCATCTTCTACTATTCTAGTGATTTGCTATTTTGACCTTTTTTGTAATGATGTTTTGTCAATAGAAAAGCTGAGTGGGACGGACCAGGTAAAGGCTAGTTGTTTGTGTGTGACACACATGGTATATAATTTCTTCTGGGTTCTTGAGAGGATAATCACATCCAGATATGATTCAGAAGGTCAACCTGAATTGGAGGGAAATGATTTCTCAGAAATGGGTATGTAGTAGGAAATAGTTTGTTTCTCCTTTTTGTTTTCCTTTTTTTCTCCCAGTTTAAGTTGGAAATACCTATGTATCCCAAGAATGCTATGGCTCTTTTTCTTAGTTTTCTGTGTGTGTGTGTTACCCTCAGCAAATCTTTTTCAAGACTATTTTATTTTTAGCTTGTTCATTGAAGAATCTTCAATGTTTTCGGTGGGAAATGTGTTTACATCATTGATATCTACTTTCTCCAGGGCCAGTAAATAGGATCACACAATATGTTATTAATGGACTAAGGCCAATATGGCATGATGTGATTTTCCACAATTAGTGAGAAAGAAAACACCTTAACTCTAGCAGAAGTTTGAAGTGCTACAAAATTTGGGGTTGATATATTTTTTCCCAAAAGCCTGTGTGAGAAATGAAAAAATTTCTTTGAGCTCTATGGTACCTGGATTTGGCATAAGGCTTAAGCCAGCCCTAATGGCTGGCTTGTGGCCAAAGAAAGAAACAAGTCCCTGCACCACACTCCTCTTCTGTCCTGGGACTGAAGTGTGTCCTCTGCACTCCCATGACTGGAGCGAGTGGGCACAGCTCAGAGTAGCTCTCTGATGCTGTTCCCATGTCTGGAAAAAACATCTGCATGCTAAAGGGGAGAGCGGGAGAGGTCTGTCTTTTCCCTTGGTTCTCACTGATTTCATTTTACATCATTCCCATGTGCTCTGACCCTTGGTTTGTTTTTGGAAATCTCTCTCCTGTATTCACAGGGAAGTCTGATTTCATTATCTGCAGTCCTGTGACTTTGTATACTGTGTGCAGGTCAGATTCAGTAATTATTGTCTATAAGTTAATAGCTGTGGGTTTTTATGATCTCATTTGATGTCTCAGGTAATGTGTTTGAATTCTTAATGAACAGTGATAAAAGGTGCTTTTGCTTTTTGGTGTGACTATTTGCTTCTGCACTTGAAGCACCATGAGTGTTGTTGCTTGTGAGTACCATGCAAAACAGATCAGGAAAAAGAGGGGAAACCTTTTCAGTTCACAAATGAAATTTCCTTGGTATCCATGTCTGTATGAGAAATTTTCCCTTTATTTTATGCAACCTAGGCTTGACTGCAACAGAGACGCACACATCTAAAGCTATGCTCCATGTCTTGAAAATAATGGGACAAATTATGATGAATATTCAAAATAATTACTACTGCAAGGATCAGAAAAGAAATTGTTGAAATATGCTTTTAAGCTTGATGTGACAGCATTTACAGAAACTAATGTTCAAGTCATGTGTTTCAGGACTGCTGAACATGGTATGAAAAAACCCTGACACTTAATGATTTATAGCACCATGGTGTTTCTGTACAAGCTGCAGCCCAATATCTACCAAGTACAGAACATGACCTGGACAACAGGGAACCAAAACCTCCTTTAGTTATACAGAAGCCTAAATTGAACAGTGGTTGAAAAAAAAAGGATCTTAGAATGAGTCTTGTAGCCAGCTCAGCAGCAAGAGAAAGATTTTGGATGTGAAGAGCGTGTTTTTGACGGGTTTTAGGCTGTGTTGAAGCTGGGACAGCTGGATTATGTCAGCTCCCACTCCAGGGAAGCCTGTGAGAAAAGACATGTCCATAAACTTGTAACTGTCCCCTTTTCCATTTTTAGCCATTTTGTGGTTTTTGGAGCCATCAGAACATAGAGAAACAGGTTTTTGTTCCTTTCCAGATAGTTTAATTGTAGCCAGCCCTTCAATGTTTTCTACTGTGATATGAGCAAGTAGAAATACTTCTTCCAAATGATTTGTCAAAAACTGTAAGAAAACACAAAATTTAAAGTTCTCTGGCATAAAGCCACACATATGGATTCTCATTAGCTAATATTTAGTGGATTTTGGTTTTCTTTCTTTTTAAGTGAAAATTTTTTGACCCACTGAAAATAAGATGTCACATACTTCCCTAACTGACATATAATGGAAATATTGACATGAAATCTCTGTGTTTGATGGGCAAAAATACTTGGGTAAAAGTATCTGTACATCTGCAACAACTTCTTGTATGGTGCATGACTAGTTTGCATTCACATTGTGAAAGCATGAGAGTAAACAGGAGGCTTGAATATTTTGCTACAAGGGTTTTCCTACAGTTTTGCTTTTTCTTACTTGGGTGTTTTCTGGCATGCAGCTCAGAGGGATGTTAACCTAGGGAACTCTAGGCTATTTTGCGAGTAAAACACTGAGGAAAAAGATCCCATCTTCACTGTGGCAGCTGCACTGTTCAGTCTCCAGTGTCTTCTAAGCACTTACCAGATTCTGCAAGGGCACAGCTATTAATAATGCACATATCAATACAGCCTGCTCCTCCTGGATATGAGTCAGCACATTCTGGGTGTATTCCCCAAACTGAAGCCACATACCTTCAAGGTGTCTTAATCAGGGCTTGAGGAATTGGCTCCTACCTGGGTTTCTAGGAATGATTTTTTTGTGATGTGGAGTCTTTGCAGGACTGATTTATAAACTGAGATCCTAGAAACATGGAGTTTTGTTTTCCTAACATCTACAGCCCAAAGTTCTCCATGACCAGGTCTGTTAGTTTTCCTGAAGGAAAAAATGGTGCCCCACAATATAAACCAATGCCTTCTGATCTTTCTCTGCTGCCTGAGACTTCTCATCTCCTCCTTTCCCTTGCCCTATCTTTTTCTTCAAAGCTCTTGGAGAAAAATGTTCCTTTATAATTTTGCTCCTCATAGTCAGGGTCAATGCTGGTGATGATAGTCCTGACTGAGCAATCTATTCTGAGACAGAGATGTAGACACTACTAAAAATAAAAGTAATTTAAAAAAAGGTAAAAAGAAATACAGGACAAAGACTTACAGCAAATATTCACGATGGTTTCAATGTACAGAAATTCTGTGATCTCAAAGAGAAATCACAAGCTGCCCCTTGATTCCTTGATCCGTGGCAGAGATACTTATCCTATGTCTACACCACAGTAGCTAGGTTTTTCAGAAAGCTGTATTTGTTGACAGATAATTCTATGCTTTCTAAGCACATATTGAAGAAGTTTTGGGTTGTTCTGACTAACCAGCCGCATCAACAAACCAACCTGTTACACACATCTCTACTTCTGTGGAAACGCAGCACATGCTGGTGCACCTGACCTATAGGTATCATTTAATGCAGTTAAAATGTTCCCATCTAAGATTTATTCTATGCAAAATCCAGCTTTCCATGTAACACAATGCATTTGAATTGTAACAGATTGTTCCTACTTAGTCTAGCAGTAAAACCATTGCACTGGCTGGAAACAGCTTTCTTTAATATCTTTAAAACAGAAAGATTTGAAGTTGACAAAATGTTAGTGGCATCTCTTGTTTCTTGCTATTTTTCTCGATAACTGGGCTCTGGGGAAAAGTCTTCAAACACTTAAACAAGTGGAAGAAAATAATTCCCTCTGATTTGCACTGCTCAGTGGAATGCCTTCACTGCTAGGTCCATACTTGGCAGTGTATGAGCCACACAGAGGGCATCAAGAACTGCTCTATTTGCAGAGGAAGGGCACTCACTAGGGAAAAGGCTCTGTGGCTGCACTGGCTGGATGAGGGATATTTATCTCCTTGATGAAGTTTCATTGGCTTGAGCAAAGGTAAATGTATATTTCCAGAAAAGCCTGGAAGGATGCCTAATCTGGAAAGAGGAAAAAAACCAAAAACCTTCCAGATTCTCGTTTCTTTCGTTTCCAAGGGAAAAACTGAGGGATCCATGTAGTTGATGCTTGACACGTTATACAGCAGTGTCAGACACTAGCAGCTATTCACTCTCCAAGAATAAGTGTAACTGCTATTATTTAGCACAATGTTGCTAAGTGTTCCCATTTTTCCTTTTTATGATCCATCTAAACATTCATACCAAATTTGCTACCCTGAGCTCTGAATATGAGTTTGGTTGTGGGCCAGGTAAGTGCAGCACATATAGCCACTTGGAAACTTTGACTACAAAACACTTGCTTAACTCATTACTGCACTTCTGCTATAAGAAAAAATGAATCACGGTAATATTTTGCATCATGGTTGTACCTGGCAACCAAAGATCTTCAAGCATTTTTGAAGTAACTAGATTTACTCTATGTTTTGCTAGGCTTCTGTTTTTTTCCAGTTTGTATAAGACCACAGTGAGTAATTCCTTTTTACAAATTTGAACTTTTCCTCATTGTGATGAGTGAGTCCAGCATTTCATCCACTTGCTGGGTGGGTCTTATCTAAAGAATTACTGCTGAGCAATTTTTGATCTTTTTGTCGATCTTGGTCTTGATACTGATCATATTTACTCAGTGCATGGTAAGACCCTGGAACAAGTTTCCCAGGGAAGTTGTGGATGCCCCATCTCTGGAATCACCAAAGACCAGGTTGGATGGGACCCTGAGAAACCTGATCCTAGTGGGTGGCATGATGGAGAAGTCGAAACTAGATGACTTTTAAGGTCCCCTTCCAACTTATCTATACTACATTCTGTGAATATGTGCCTAAAATTTCCCTGAAAATTTAGGATACATCATGAAAAGGGAACGCAGAAAATGTGCATATTTTGGAGGTGTTTGCAAAACAATAGATACAAAACCTGTGTTAAAAAACCTGATGCTCAATCATGGTACCCCTTTATTTTTCCTTATATCTTTTAATGCCACACAGCACCTTTTGTGACAGAGAGCTGGAACTGTCTTCAAACTCTTGTAACTACATGATAGTTCCTCATCTAGTAGAACTTGAAGGAGAACAGATGGATGCAAAAAAACAATGTGCAAGGAAAGGTTTCCAAATGTTTCTGTGCACATCCAGGGTTAGTGATGTGTTAGGGGCTCTGCAGGAATTATCCAGGCAACACTCCTGCTCTACCACTGAGCTGATCCTCCAGCTCTCACTGCTGAACGATTTCTTTCATGTGACTTCTCCCCTTTTTCATCTGTGGAGAGGCACACTCAAAAGACATCATTAAAAACTCTGGAGCACTTGAACATTTCTTCCAAAAAAAAAAAAAAAAAAAGAAGATGCCAGTTAGTAACAATACCTCATACAAGCAGTCATATATGTGTGTGCGCCCTGGATGTGTATCAGAAACCTCAGAAAGCCATTCATACAAGTGCTTCTCATTTTTCCTGGAGGCAGAGAACATACTGGCAGTTTAGCTTTTATGAATTGCTTTAAGTTGGGAAGAGTAAATGGACCAAGCTGCATTGTGCTGTGGGTGGGTAAAGCTCCTGTGAAAGAAGCATTCACTCTCTTCATTGATTTTTGTTCTTGCAGCAGTGAATTTGTTCCACTGTCCCTAGCTCATGAGACTCTTTTTCCAGTTTCTCTGTCTCTTTCTTATTTACATCTTAATTCACTTCTGTCATGATTGATACCAGCAATGCAATGTGCAAGACATGAAAATCTATATATCTATCATACCCCTGTCTGAGTGCTGGGATATGACATTTCAAAATTATTTTTTCTGTATACATTTATCATAAGGTTTTTTTTTCAAAAGGAAACACTGTGGATTGAAACAGACTGAAGATGGCCCAACATCTCTGATATCCTATTTAATGTACTCCATGTAGTTCATGGGGTAGAATTAGGGGCAGAGTTGTGGTTTAACCACAGCCAGCACCCAAGCTGCACAGAGTCACTGACTCACTCCTCCACCAGTGGGATCAGGGAGAGAATCAGAAGAGTAAAAGATACAGAACTTGTGGGTCGAGATGAAGACAGTGTAATAGGGAAAGCAAAAGCTATGCACACAAGCGAAGTAAAACAAGGAATGCTGTGGGCAGCCAGGTGTTCAGCTACTTACAGGGGAGCAGGGCCCCATTATGTGTAAGAGTGACTTGAGAAGACAAATGTCATCACTCCAAGCATTTCCCCCTTCCTCCTTCTTTCCCTGCTTTATACGCTGAGCATGATGCCATACAGTTGGGAATATCCCTTCAATCAGTTTGGGTCACCTGTCCTGGCTGTGTCTCCTCCCAGTCTCCATGCACCGCCAGCTTCCCCACCAGTGTGAGGAACAAAACAAAAAGGAGAAAAGGCCTTGGGTCTGTGTAAGCTCTGCTCAGCAATAACAAGAACATCAGTATTATCAACCCTGTGTTCAGCATGAATCCAAAACCTAGCCCTGTACTAGCCACTGTGAAGAAAATTAACTCTACCCCAGCTGAAACCAGCACAAGGATGACTGCTCTGTTGCATTTCTATGCTCCTTCAGCCAATACTGTGGAGGTAAATATATTATGATTCTTGTAGAGATTAAGGTAGATACGTGTAGCATGTTATCCATCAGCTGCAATTTGAGGTTTAGTGTTAAATTAAATTGTTCTTTAGGGAAGAGTAAGGATCTCTGCTGGTTTGTACCTGCAACTGGCTAATCTTTATCAGCCTTCTGACAGTCCCACAGGGACAACTAGTAGTAATTAGCTCATTTAATATTGATTTAGTCTTTGGACAATTAATCAGAATTAATCAGGATTCAGTGGTGTTTTAGAGTTCTGAAAATATGTATGTAAAAGCTTGAGATTCCTGAGTATGCAGAAAGAAACATGACATGAACATTGTCCCAGGATCTGCATGCATTTTCATCTTTTTGAAGATTTCAGAACTTGTAGAAACTACTTAGGAAATCTTTTGCTTCCTTCTCCTCATCGTCACTTCTCTACACTGTAACTCTGGGAGAGGTTTAGCATAAATAACAATACACTCTGAGACAAACAGTTCTTAAAAATTTTCCAGTCCACTCTTAGATCTTTCTTCTCTGGTCACTCCTGGTAGCAGACTCCTGCCTCCCAGAAGCTGTAAGGCACTGGAGCCTGAAATTAGGTGTGTGATCTTATTATTGAAGCCCTTGTGCTTTTTTCTACACATCCACATATTGGTAGTTACACTTGTTCTTTGTAATTTAATTTTAGACATAAAATAATCTTGTTGGAGTAAATGCTTGTGTCTCTTTGTGTGTGTGTGTTTGGTTTTTAATTTTTTTTTTAATAAAACATGAACTGTAGTGTGTAGATGCTAGGAAAGAAAGTTGTAGTACAAGGATCAGATTTAAATGTGTTGTAAATACTTTTATACTTTTGATGTCTGTTAAAAATAGTGAAAATTGTTGACTAGAAAAACAAGCCATTAGTACAGCTGGAATCTAGTTAGAAATAATTTTCACATTTTTCTTTGGTTTTAATTGTTTTTTATGTGGATCTTCTAAACACAGTAGACATCTATATTTTATTTCCTTAGATATCTATGTGTTTTAGAAATAAAATTTTTTTCGAGCATAAATTGTTTTTTTAATTAGGAAAATAAGTCAATCCTTATATTTTAGATTCTCTTGCAAGACTTTGTTATGTACATTTTTCATTAAAGAAGTCATCTCCTCTTCTCCCCATTCCCAACTATTTTTTGACTAAGTTGCACTTGGATTAGAAACATTATGAAGACATAACAGGCAGTGTGATAGATAATTTAAAAAGAAAAAAGCCAGACAACTGATTAATGCTCTAAAAATAAGATATAGCTAAATGCTGAAGACCTCCTGGATTTGCATTCATTCTGTTTATATTAGATTTAAGCTAAATACTAATTTTATTAGCAGTAGTAAGTCTAAAATTCAAATATATAGTAATGTGGAGCAAGTCAATGACTTATTGGAACAAGAGTAATTAGGTGAGTAATTAATTGGACTGTGCTTGAGGGATTTTTTTTCAGTCAAAATATTTAAACTAAATACACTGCTCTTTATCCCATCACAATGAATTTTTCACTGAATGTATGTGCTACATTCTGCACTGACATGTGGCTTCTACCTCGTGCCATTAATACAGTGGTTAATATCCACAACTACTTAAATATTTTTGGTACACTTCCCCTCCAAGTCAATGAGCAGAACTGGATGTAATTTGAAGATTCAGTGAATTCTCCTCTGTGTTTGAATTTTCCTTGGAAGTAGGCAGAGACACTTGGGTTAAGAGGCTGAAGTTTTGTTGAACTTCCTCAAATTTTTGGG
Organism: Cinclus cinclus; assembly: GCF_963662255.1. Lineage (NCBI taxonomy): Eukaryota > Metazoa > Chordata > Aves > Passeriformes > Cinclidae > Cinclus > Cinclus cinclus. Next base: position 74,795,705 of record NC_085048.1, on the reverse strand, counting down.
TTAAAGTACCCTGACATCTAATTAAAGGTGAGGTATTTGTGCATTTTAAGCATTTAAAAATTATTGGCAAAGATGTGTTATTTCAGATTCATTTAGCTGTAAATCTTATTGTCCGAAAGATTTAAGAGTAACTTTTAAAATTGGAGTCCTAGCAATGTATTTTGATTAGATTTAATATGACAGTTTTTTGTTCTGCTAGTAAAGGTCATGGCATGTGAAAGCATATTAATTGAGGATTAGCACAGATGTAGTAAATTTAGAAATTTTTGAAAATATTGCAAAGCATCATTTGTTGTTTGTGATTACTGAAAATAGACTAACAACATTAATGTGACTCTCTACTTATAAATCCAGCAGATTTTGTTCAATCCAGAATAGTACGCTTCTGGGGCTAGGGCCAGCCAAATCAATTGAGCTTTTTTATACAGTGTTTAAGTTAAGGCCATTTCAATACTGTAGGTGCCCTTACTGCAGACATACAGTCACTTTCCCGGCCTGTGAATGTAGTAGGTGGGTGTGCATGCTCTGTGGAGATCATATACACCAAGTGATGCCTCCCTGCAAAATAAAGGTATCTGAAAACAGACATTTCAGAGTTCTCTGGAAGCCTCCAATGAGAAGGTGTTTGTGTATTTGCACATGCATAGTGACTGTATTGGTCATATGCAGAAAGTTGCTACAAATTCCTTGTTCAGCTTGGGGAATCCCTCTTTCCAGAGTTCCCTTCACTGACAGTGACATCCTCTGTGCTCTGCAGGGAACACAAGCCTTGAGGGAGCTAGCCGTAGTGTGTAGTTCACAATTTTCTATTAAGTATCTGCTGGGGAAAGCCTCTGCCTTTGCTAATTGGCAAGGTAAGGCCAAGTGGAGCTGTTGGTGGTGTCCCATTTTGGACTTTGCTAAACTGATGCCTTGTGCTTCTGTTCTTATCTCTTTGGACAATACGATTTATGATTCAACTTGCTCAGGAGAGGCTGACAAATTTGATCTTTGAGGCCAATCAATGAAGGATGCCTTGACTTGAAGGCTGCTGGAAGGAAAAGAAAGGAAAAAGGACAGACTACAGCTCTTCCAAAAGGTCTTTTCATGGAAGACTGGGAAATGGAAGGGGTGGGTCCAATGATTTCCTTCTCTGTGTGCATGTGCAATTGTTACATGTTGCAGTTGATTGGCTTTTCTGGGAGATGACAGGATCTTTGCCAGTGCCATAGTCCTCTGCTTCTCTTTTATTATTTTAGGGAGATAAGAGAAGAGCAGACTTGATGGTTATTCTGCTCTGTGTATCCAGCCAAACTTGTCCTCTGCTTTCTGCCTCAAACAAAGAGAAGCCCTGCTTGTCTCCTGGTCAGTTGATGCCTCAGTGATAATCTGTCCTATTATTCTCCTACTATTCCTGCCAATTTCAGGCTCACCATTTTTTTTTCTTCCTGATGACAAGAGAAATTCCCTAGCTGCTGCAAGGAATTGGACAGGCAGTACACATGGTGTCCTGCCTTGAGGGCTGTAATGCAGCCTCGTAGTAGGATCTAGTAAGGATGTACTGTTATAAGTCCTTATCATGTTTATTTCACTTTTCATTCACATTCCTTCCAATCTTTTGATATTTAGCCTCCGGGCAGATTCAGCTGTATATCCAAGGATGCAACTGTACATTGAATTAATGGGTATCTCTTTGCTGGTTAAGAAGTTAACAAAAAAGAGTAAGATGTCACTATTTTGCTTATGGTGGGAATTTGACAATGCACCGAACCAAGCACAACACAATTCCAGAATCTTAACTAGTTCGATTGCACCATCGACACTGTTATTTTGACAGTCCCACTCCTCGGCATCTGGCATAATTGGAAGCAGCAGCCAGCAGGTATCAGATGTCAGTATGAATTGTCTCCTGCTGCGTGAGCACTGACTATGAAATTGATTTGCTGTCTTTTTTACGCAGTTTTGTAATGAAAGTAATGTAAAGTCCCAAACAGACAAATTCTGCATTTGTGTACATACAGTTAAAATAGGCATATGTCTGAAAATTAGAGAGGGGGAAATAGATCAACAGAAAAGCAGTATGACACCTTCAGGCCTGTTTCCTCACAGGTGGTTGTGGTGGCAGTCCCTGCTATGTTTCTGAAGAAACTGAGCTAAATCAATAACTGGAAACCAATTTCTTTTGGGTATTTGTATGGATCAAAAGCATAAAACATGAGAAAGAAGAACCCTTCAGTGAGTGAATTTATCCCTCTACTTTACTCAATGGTGTTAACAAGGCAAGTGAAAAGGACTGTGGAAAACAAGTTTTCAGCCTGGAGCAAATTTTTCCCTTATTTGTCATCAGGATGATCAAGGCCCCCTGAAAAAACTGGCCTGAGCAAAATCATTGGTAAATTTCTGTGGATTTACTCCTGCCAGGATATTGCCTTAGGGCACATTAGAAATAAACGACTGTCAGTGTATTCAAGATGCTGTCCAGTAGAACGATTTCATGTGTATAAAGGTAATGTTTCAGTGACTAGAATCTTGACTACCAATTTGAAGAACAGTAAAGGAAGATTAGACCAGGTATAAAAGAGGTGCTATCATCCCAAGCCTTGAAAAAAGCCTTTGAGCATTCCTTCGGGATTGCTGGCATTTAGATGATGGCAGTAGGAGCACAGGATGCTGGGCTTCACTGGCAAGAACTGGTGCATTTTCTTAAGCAGAGTTACAAGTAGCTATGAAACAACCATATTTATGGGTCTTTTCCTCAGCTTAATGCAATACTTGGCTTTGAAACAAGAAGTCTTAATCAGCTCCTACTGTAATCAAATTATTCAAGACTTTTCAAAGAGAAAATTGCAGCAAATTCCCGTCCTAAGAATTCAGGGTCAAAAGCTCATTTAGAAAAAAATCAGCTTGAGCATTGATTACTCAATGTGGCTGCCTTTTTGACAAGCACAATGGAGAAAAAAATTCCCAACCTCTGGTTCAGTGAGGCCCAAGACCAGTGTTTAATTGTGTTTTTGCTCTGACACCCAGTTGCATAGCAATAAGGGGGAGCATATGATACAATGATCTATATATAGGATAGGTGGGGTTGAACCTTTGACTTGAGGCCAGCTAGTCTGGTATTCCAATCTTGGTGCTGACATGAAGGCAGCCAGTAACCTTAGGCGGGTCGCTTGAAGTTCTTCCTGATTTTCAGACCCTCTGTTGATGAAAGGACCGGTCTGTAAGTGTCTTGGGATTGACAGTTGTCACAATACGGTCCATTTCATACACAGCCAGGGTATGGGTGCCCAGAAAAACTTCCCACACATTCAGGACTGGCACAAGTTAATTTACAGGTTACTTGACTCAGAGAACCGTTTTCCCATAGAAGCAGAATTATACTGAAGGCTTCTTCCCTGCAGAAGGAAACCTCCCTTCTTTGAATCTGACCACAGGAAAAGATGGAGGGCAGCTGCTTGAGCATCTGGTCCTCTTCTTTTTCCCCCTAAGGCACAAGCAATGGTGCTATGGCTCATCATGATGAGCTTCCTTTCCTCAGCCACATTCTGCCCTAGGTAGCACCTTGTTTTCTCTATTTTTGAGGCTAGGAAATAGAAGCTGAATCCAACAGCAAGAAGACAGTCAGATGATAGACTCAGGTCCTTTTCACACAATCAGAATTTCTATCACATTATAAACCTATGCTTTGACCACCAGGATGAGTTGCAATTCCACCTGCAAGAGGGTGCTTTTATATGGATGCTCTCTGCAGCTCACTCCCCAGAGGGATGTGGTAGAAAGAAATCCTCCCACCTCTGTGTTGGAGCACTGTGTAGGCTTGCTCAAACAGGATGTTGCTGACTCAGACAGCCAAATTTACTGTTATATTCTTCCCCTTATTTTATTGGGAAGATTGCCTAAGTTGTGCAGGTCTCCAGCAGCAAGGAGGAGAAAGATGACTCCATTCTTACTGCAACAGAGAAAAATAGTGTGTTGTACTAGAGAAGCTGTTGCCTTACTACTGTCTGTCATTGAAATTAGAAAAACAGGGACCCAAAATAATTTCCTTTCCTTAGTTAAGGAAGAAAAATCCCATCACTTTTTGAAGGGTGCTGTTACCAGAATCCACAAAATTTTTCATGGTGGTGCGTTCATTGGTAAAGAAAAGAATTCCTGCGAGAGTGAAATAGAAACCTGGGTAAATTGAACTTCAGTCTTACAGCAATACATTTTATAATGCATTTAACAGACTCTTCCAAGTTACGTTCTTCCAGCCTGTTTCCTTCCCTTCATTGTTGTGCTGTGAAGGCAAATGAGTGGTGATGCTGGACATCATGGTTTCTGAGGCCCTGCTCCCACTGCTCTACACAGCACATTGTTGTCATTTTACAGGGAATTTTCTTCCTTTCCAATGTTCTCAGACCCTTATGAGGATTCAATAACCTGTGTTTTTCAACAATGGTTAAATAGCTAAATCCAGCATGTTAAGTCAAGCCTTTTCCGGAAGGGGCATTTTCTCACTTCTTTCAGGTGACAGTTCAACTTCAGCTTTTTTCTTCAGTTTCTTTCTCTTAAAAGGAATAGGCTAGTTCAGATCTTCTCCTGGATTCTCTTTAAGACTAGTGTAAGCAGCATGGTTAAAATCCTGTCTGCTGCTTGCTGGAAATGTAGTCTTCAGCTATTGTTTTAGTAGCAGTAAAAGTTTGGGAACCGAGTGACTTTTTTTTGAATGTTTTACTGTTTCTTTTATAGCAAGTGTTACAGCGTGCATACATGATGTAAAATTCCTCTTAGGAGCATTTGAATTTTAGAGACACGACTATGACACAGAGGGACATGAGAACCGGCTGTTGACTCAGTCTCTCAGTGCCCTTTTGTTTGTCTGTGACCTGGTCACATAGTATAAAGAGTTTCCTGCTGACCCGCATGCAGCTGCCTGGCTGAAAAGCATGTGAGAGCTTTATTTGTCCTGCCTGCAGCCCCAGATCTTCTTGGAACAGGCTCCCAGATCCTTCTCCGTGTGGAGATGGGTGATATCACTGTGCAGCCTTCCAAAGGATCCTGTCCTCTCTGGAATACGCCATCAAGGATCTGCAGGGCATTAAAGCCTGCATTTTAGTGTACTGCTCCAAACGGACTGCCTGAGTAAGCCTCCAGGCTCCCTGGGACTTCGGGGCAGAGCCTATTTTTGTCAAGGAGAACAAATGTAACTGGGGAACAGAAACTGAGGCTTGATCAGTTCATATCCTTTTTTTTCTAAAATTATTTTAACAGATTTACACACTCCCATACTCGGGCCTGCTTTCCATTTTCCCATTTTTGGGGGATAGGAAAGACCTAGAGATCTGTATTGATCCATCTGTTTTTTGAGATGGCTGCACTACATTGCACCCCACCTGCAGCATGGTAGGCATGGAGCCTGAGACCAGGAAGAATCAGAAATGTTTGGGTCATACAATGGCCTGCATGTTCTGGGGCACTGGCAGGCTGGTTGACAGCTTTAACTGCAAGAAAAATGCACCTTGCTCTGGCACAAGCTCAGGTGCCCAAATAGCAGTGGTGTATGGCTTGGATGTTTGGTTGCATATCCTGGAGGTATCTCTGTACCACTGGGTGTCTGACCATACTTCCTGGGGCCCAGGACTCACCCTGGCAGCTGAGCAGAGTCACACTCCTTGGTACAGAGTATCTGTGTATGACCCAGAAAAAGAGGAGGCTACAGACACAGACAGAAGGTAACATAAACCCCCCACCAAATCATAAAAACCATCTACATACTTCTCAGCAGCCTTAACTGAAAGGACATACTTTTCCAGTACATCCCATTGCTTTGCATTATCTGTTTTCTTTCTTAAGTGGGAACCTGGTTTTGAATCTCACATTCTCCTGAAGTCATCCATACCACCCTTTATTATCTCCTGATGTGTGGAGCACCACTCTTTCACCTTTCACATCTTTGGGTTTCTTACATCGCCATTTCAACACTAGCTAGTGATCACATGAGAATGCAATATTAGGAAATGATTTGGTATATTTTTAGCAGGGCTCAGGCTAAAATAGCAATGAGAATGGAAGAGTGCCAGCCGCATATGACCAACCAGCTGTCTATGGCCCACATTTTGGAAATCACTGATTCAAGTAGCTGGCAATAGGTTATGGAAAGTTTCCCTTTTAGATTGCTAGTTCAAATTGACCCCAAACTATACAAGGTAGGAAGGTCATCTTGGATGTACGTAACATTATGTGTGAGCAATCTTCACCCAGTTTCTTTGCCTTTGAATGCAAGAGAGATGTTTCAATTGGAAGTTAAATTTCTGCTTTGTGACTCTTAGCTACAGGGCTGCTAACCTGGGTATGGCTGGAATGGAAAAGCTGTGTGACTGCAATGTGTTTCTTCCCAACTCTGGCACTTGGTCACATTGTGATAAGTGCTGAGCTCGTCTCTCTTGTGTAGAGAGAGGGGAAATCATCTAGCAGGTTTAGCTCCATAAATTTTAATGTGACAGCCATATAAGAAACCCCCCCCATATTAAAAATGTGAATCTTCTTCCTTTTCCAACCTGTGTCCTGCATATCTATTGGTTAGGACTTCTAAGTTACCTCCCTTCCTGTCTTCTTAATCCATGAGTATTTTAGGAGCCAATAAGTTCTTGTCAGCTGGTACCTATTGCTATATATGCATCAAAGGCAGCTGCCTGCTAGAGTTCTGCATGCTTCTGGGGTTATTTAACTACAAATATGAGTAGATCTTGCATTCCTTGTATGCCACCCATCTGTGAAATTCCCTGCACCAATTTCAACCAGACTTGCTTTATCACATTCCCTCCTTGCCACCCTGGCAACTTGCTCTAGTCTGTTTCCTGTCCCAGCATGGAAGAGGGGACCATGTCCTTAATGTAAGTTGCCTGGCTTCTTATGGTTTTCAGCTTCATTTCTCATACTGGCCCCCAGAGCATTGCTGGGCATAGCAGAAAGTGATATTGGGACCCTTATAGCATGTGTACAGGGTTGAGTGAAGAATGACTTCTATGTGCTAACCTCTCCCAAATCTTGAGACTGATAACCAGACAGGTCTGCTTAGGAGAACAAGATCCTATTCCCCAGATGATGTGGGGAAGCAACCAGAGAATCCCAGTGGGTACCCTGCTCCATCCCATTGGGAGACTTGATCTTTCTTGTAGATCTGAAGTCTTTGCCAAGCTGCATGATCTGCATTGTCTGCCAAGGAGGTGACAGGCACCATGCACCAGGTGTGATGGACGTAGTGGAACTGAGTGCCATGTGTTTAGATTGGACCCACTTTGACTCCAAAGTAAAGCTTCCCAAAACAATCTTTCAACCTCCAGGGAGGCTATTTATTTTGGTTTTCTAGGTGTAAGTTTTTTAAATCACTCAGGTGATGGCAAGTTTATGTATTTGCATGGCAAATTTATGTTGTGCTATTTGTATCAAGGAAATCCAACTGAGTGTGTAGATTTTAGACTCCTGACCTTTAAACAGAAGGCATTTTTTGAAGGGGTGTGAAATAAACTGTTCATCTCCATGAGCTGTGCAGTCTGTTGTATGAAGATGTCCTCTGTAGAGACAAAGAAGATGCGAGGGGTGGGAACTGCCATTCATCCTGGGCAGTGGTTCTTCCCCTCCCAACTCCATGTCAGTTCCTAGGATACTGTGCTAATCACCGGCCCAGTATATTTTCAGTCTTGCACTTTGTGTTTTGCAGAAGGTACCAGGAAGGTGGAGAGGGCTTCCCTATTGCTGGCTCCCATGAGGAATGACAGTGACCATCCTCTGGAGATGTGTCTCAGGGTAAGGGTTGCCCAGATCTCACTGGGGACAAAGAAGAGGCAGGAAGGAAAAGGAGTTTGTTTACTTGCCTTGGACTTCGGTAGGACTGGGAGCATGCCTGTGTCACTCCAAGTCTTGTCCCTTTTCTCCTCCTCTACCACCCCATTACCCTTTTCCCAGACCCCCCCGCCTTTCTACACAGATCCGAACATCTCCTCCATCCCTGCCATATGTGCTACTTATTTAGCTTCACTGCAGTCTGAGCTTTCTGCTCTGCTAGTTTGATGTCTATCAAACTGCAAACTCCTTTGACAGAGGCAGACCATGACAACATGCTTCGCTCCTCTTCCCGTTTTTTCCATGATTTCTGCCAGCGGCCAGGTTTGAACTGACATCGGCTGGTTGTAGGTCAGGTTCAAAAGCATCAAGCACTGTCTGAACATCCCCTCAAGCTATCAGCTCATGTGAAAACGAGTAGTCTAGGAAACCTCTGTGACTGCATAGAATAATCCACTTTATGATTGAGCTCCTAGGGTTGGCCTCTCATTTAATATGGGGTTTCCCATATTTTATCTTGAAATCCTGCATCCTATGGTAAAGGACAGGCTTGCTAACTTTTTTTTTTTTTAATAAATCATGTCAACTTTTAGCCTGAAATATGGAAAATAGTCCCACCTTACCCTTTTTCTCAGTTTCCTTGGTTTTCTGAAAGTTGCTACTTGCCCTGCAAGTAGAAGTGGTTATAAGGTGGCAAGAGGGAAGTGTGTGTACATGAAAGATAAATGGGGAACTGCACAGAGAAGTGTTGTGGAAGTGCAGTGGGAACATCTCGTATTTTTAAAATGCCAATTTTAAGAATACTGATTCTCATTTTATTTCTCAAAAATTAATGGATGCAGCAGAGCATCTTATGGATGTCTTAAATGATTAAGACCCAGATGTGGAGGGAGAGACAAGAGCTATATCTACAGCTTATAGCCATTGAAACTGGCCCCCCACTTTCCCCAGTTTGTTGTACAGTCTTCTTAGGAGCTACATACATAAACGGTCCCAAATCTGGTGCACACAACATACACCACTGCCCACAAAATTCCTGACCTTTGTGAGCATGAGGATTTTAAAGCCTTTGTAGAACTGATTATTTAAACAAATATGAGCCTCTCTGCTCTAACTGTGGGGGAAGGATTATTCTGCTTGAGTCAGGGCACACATCTTTAGCCTGTTTAATTCAGCATCAGCTTGAATGAGACTCTGTTAATTGACAGCTACCAAGGATCTTGCCTTTTTTTTTTTTTTTTTAAAAGGAACTTGTGGGGTAAAGGGAAATTATGGGCAGTGGTGTAGAATTCATGATACCCAGCTCCTATGTGTTTTCAGTATGCAGCACTCATAAGCCATCACTTGATGAATATGGCCTGAAGTGATGCAGGCAACTTACTGTAATTTTTTTGCTGTGCCTGTTTGGATTTATTTCCTAGTCAGTCAGGTGGGACACCCTGTAGATTAAGACTTAGCACAAGCATTTTGAATCTGTAAACTAGTACTTAAGCTGAAATAGGAATTCTTTATGTTTCAGAGAAGAAAAGGCCTAAATTGCCAGAAATAACCATAATAACAAACTGCTTGTTTCCTTAGTCAGGCACATAGAGCAAACATCTGTAGTCTCTGTGCACCCTGTTTTTTAATGAAAATAACAGGGATGGGAAACTGTCCAAGAAGAGTTTGTTCCCTGGGCTTGTCTGATATTCTTTTTAAAACTGTCTGCTACTATATAGAAATATAATTACAGAACCATTTTAAAAGTGTGGGTCTTCTGAAGAGGAAAGTGGTTGGGGTTGTATGTAAATGTGGACATATAAACAGCACTTAGGCAAACAAAAAATCATATGGATGTTGACATTTCTGTTTGCTGGGGTATTTTTGGGTGACTCTCCTAATTTTGTTAGACCTGATATACAGAATAGGACTTTCCTGCTGACAGTCCCTCCCCTATGTGTGTGTCTCTTTTGTACATCCTCCTCCTGTATCCTCCTTCATTCCGTCATCAGCTTCAAGAAGAAATTTTCAGGGTGCTCTGTTCAGATCAGCAGCTTGGGTGGGTTTGGAGAAATCTGCCAGCCTTCTGTAGAAGAGCTCACATCAGATGCTTTCATTGCATTTCTCTACAAAGTCCTCACCTTGTAAGAAAACTCTCTCTGGCTCTGTGCTTTTCCTGTCTTTCCAGGACCTTCTGTTCCCCTGTCTTATATTTCACTCAGGCTGTGAGACTTCCTTCTTTGAGCCACCAAAATGACTATAGTGGTCTGCTTAGAAAGGCTTGTGAAGACACTAATAAAGTACAGGTATAACTACTCAGGCCTTAGTCTCTGCTGACAAATATACAGCCTAAAATTGTGGCAGAAATGATGGAGATTGAACAGTAATGCAGAGCATGTCAGATGATTTTCTCACTGTGGGATTAGGGCTGTGTGTCAAAGCACCATTCAATCCTAGCAGAAGCAGGGCAGACCTACCTGCTTTCCCCAAGCCTAAGACTTGCTCAGTGTGCCCTTCATTATGAGGAGATCTTGACTTCGTTTGGCTTTTGCCAGCTTGAGACAGGAGTTTTTACTTGCCCTGCGGCAGACTGTAGCAACCGATAAGTCTGATTCCCCAAGAACATGAGTTTGTGCCAGGCAAACACATACCACAGGCTTCCATGACAAAGGTGTTGGCTCATACTGACTGGGAGAGAGGGAGGGAGGAACCCCAGGAACAAGTCCTCCTGTCAGCCATCCTGTGGATTGTGATCAGTCAGCTGCTGCTTATGATGAAATGGGTCTTTGGGAGATTTCATTCTGCAAGGCTGGCCAGCTGGTATGTGTTTCGTCTGGGGTCTGACAGCCCTGGCCCTCACTTGAGGAGGGAGGGCCCTCCTCAGATGTTCATTGTGTATCAGGCTTCAAATAGTTTGGCATCTGTTGGTTTGTGTTGTCTGCTCGACCATTTGTTGCACTAGCAAGCTTCTTTCTAATCACAGCTCCTAAATAGTCTGTTCCCCTGAATGGTTTCTGCTCTAAAAGGTAAAAGTAGAGGTGTGCTTGTTGCAAACACCCAAACCTGCTCTGGTTGGAGAGGTGAGGATATCTGCACACAGGAGATTGAAACCAGCTACAAGGCTTTGCTTCTGATTAACTATTTGGTCACACTACAATTTCTTACCACCAGGGCATGTTAGTGATGAAAAGTACAAGTTGTGTAATCCATGCTTCCGCTGCTTTGCAGACAGCAGAGCTGATGGACAGAAATGACTGGTAGTGATTAGATCTGCAGCAATGATTCACAGCCCAGGATTATAGTTGTTGCAATTTGCTTGAGTTTTTACAACCTAAGTATCAGATAACATTACAATTTACATTTTCCATGGAATACTGTCTCAAGAACGTATTGATTTATATGGCATCAGATTACTCAGGGGTTGGAGAAAGCCAAAAGGAAAATTTTACTTTTTTCCTGCTGACATTTGAAGAACAGGATTACATATCTTCACACCTAGCCCTGTGTAACCTTCAGCAACCAGCCTTGGAAAGTTGCATAAGTGTTACAATTTTTTAAGCTTTCCTTGAAGAGTTAAGAACTCTCTTCAAATCCCTTGAAGGCAAGGATTAGTCTTTTCCTGCCACCTTTGCCGCAAGTGCTATGTGGAGTGGGGTGGGGGAAAAGATGGAAAATTCACCCTTTGGGTTCAGCATCACTGTCTCTGCCTCAGATGGATCCAAGTTTGCTCATTTGCATCCCTGGACTCCTGAATGACCAAACCTGACTGGAAAAGCTGCCATCTTTAGTGTTAGCAAGCTGCCTGGAGAAGTGAGGGTACTGCTCAGATGAGGTTTCTGAGGTTTGGGAGTGGTCAGTCTTGCTTTGCCCTCTCTGCTGGTATTATCTGTTGTAGTGCTTGGTCTGTGCCTCTGCCATTGCACAGCCTGCTGCTCCCTCCCCCTCAGTGGTACTCAGCGTGGTAAATGCTACAGAAGCTAGACTTTGAGTGTTTGATTTTTTAAATGGTTTTTATTCAGCATTCATTCGCCCTTACTCTCAAATGAAACAGTTTCCAGGATAGCAAATTAAACTCAGTCATTAAAAACCCTAATGTTAAGGCACCTACTTGAATGTATCCAATTTTTAGAGGAATTGAGCCTCTGTGTTCCTCAAGAAACACAGTTTTGAAGCAGTGAAGTCCCTGGGCAGCACCAGTGCTCAGTAACTCCCCCAAATCAGGTCACTCTTGGTTGCATGCCTAGTTTAGTCATTGTATTTTGGCCTCAAATCTAACATGTGTGTGGAGATGAGTGGGGAGGGGGAAGCTGAGATTTTTTTTTTTTTAACTTCTCAGCTGCTTTGCTTAGAAGCCACAGACTGCTCTTTGTAAGTGTGCAGCTGTGGCTAGTCCGTCACACAGTATTTTATTTTAGGATGAGACAAGCACCGAGTCAATGTAGCTCCTATTGTTACTTGTCTGTCACCCTATGTTAGCAGAATTCAATGCACGCAGTATTCACCAAGGAGATGTGGCATTAGAGACGCATATGCAGATGAAGGCTCTCCAGATGTGTTGCGCTGAAAAGTTCAGAGCCTGGAGCACGCATCAGTTACTTTTCCTCCCCTTGGAATCTGTATAATTCAATGAGGCACCACAGACTCGATAATCTCAAAAGAAGTAATAGCCTTTGCCACAGCAGGTCACACTCTGATGCAATGGGAGGAGACATCTTTGCAGTGCTGTGCCAGGAATTATGCAATCTAAAATGTCAACTTGAAACATGTCCAAGCAGTACTCAAGAAATAGATGCAGCATTGAACATTTAGGTGCTAGAGATGCTTGGGTACTTGAAGAGTATGGAAGCTCAGCAAAATTACTTTTGTCGTGCCTGAGAAAACAATGGCACTTGAAGAAATTGAGCTATTGAGAGATTCAATTTGCAAGGAAGGAGATGGAAATTACCTAATTGCTTCAATGTACTAGAAGAGGAATCTATTTCTTGGTAGAGAGAACTCTTTTCTTCTTGTAATTGTGTTGTTAAGTCCCAAATCTCTCTTCAAGGAGGGATGCCATGGGTCTATCTGGGATCCGTGAGGTTTCTGCTCACTTCCCAATGTTATTGTGGGGTACATATACTGTCTTTCAAGAAAGATGATGATGTGTGGGCTCTTGTAGCATTGATCTCATGTCCTGTCTGTCTTCCCGGTTTCACCTCCTTAACATACTGCATTGCAAGAACCAAGCATTTTTAACCCTGTGTGGAGAATGATTTTGGGGAAAGATGTAGATTTTAACAAGCCCAGATTTGATGCTCTCATTGTATGAGTCTCAGTTTTGCAACATAGATATTTTCCTGGCTACAAAGGATTTGGAAGGGTAATGAAACTGCTCCGTGGGGAAAAATATTTCTGTGGTACTTGCTTCTGTATACCAGATATTACAAAAACATCTCTCACTGGAGTAACTATACCCAAATATTTAATCTCTGGAATTTGTTACACTTCACCAGTTCTTTTGCAGGGCACACAAATTACAGACAACATTGAATTACTTTATAGGAGGGAATGGACAAAAGTCACTGTAAAGTGAGCAAAAGCCAAGAATTAAAAAAATAATCCCAAGATAAACTGGGTACAGCTGGCTCAGGAAACCAGAGGAAAAGCCACAAAAAGCCTGGACATTTAGGAAGTGCTACGGTGAATCCCAAATATGGTGCAATGAATCTTAGAAATAGTCTCCAACTGTGGCAGCTACTCCATACACTGCTACCTCATTCTTGGTAACAGCTATAGCAGAAAGTCTGATTTTCCTTGGCTTATTCAGAAAAATCAGGGAAAGGGGCTTCAGCCTGCTCCTGACAGTCTTGCAGCCCAGAGAGATCCCCATCTTTGGAGAAGGTCTGTGTATCATTCTCTCATTCAACAGCTCCTTGTCCAAGCTTATTTAAGAGCTAAAGGGAACTCTAGCTATGAGTTCCAAACTCTAACCAATCACTAAAGAGGATTTCTGGAGATGGTAGATGGTGGTGGAGGAAGACCATCCAGGACATCTTATGCCATTCATGGATGGGTATGTGAATTGGTGTGTGGCACTGCATGGTGTAGGACAGTTAGAGGGAAGTCTCTGAATGCTCTTCCAAAGCTCTGCCACAGGAACTTGGGTAGTTAAACATGCCAGAGTAGTTAGGTTTTATCACTGACAGACTGGTGCTCACAAATGCAAATGACTTGAGAAGAATATGAGGGGAAAAGAGAGGTAAAAGACAAGCCCATAAATGTGATGTGCCTCTTCTCTCATGATGAGTTATAGAGGGTTGCAATACTTGGGGATTGGACTGCAGGTAACAGGCTGGGTGACAAGGGGCTTTGTGTGGAAGGACATAAAGAGACGTGAAATGACATTTAATTCCTCAACTTTTCTTATCCCTTTTCATTATTCAGAATGAACCTGAGAGATTCAAAACTCTGGTGGATACCTTTTTTTACTTTGCAATTCAGGGAGTGAATTACCAAGTCAAGATAATAATACATATGATTTTTAATTCCAATTGATTGGCAGCTCACAGGAGCTAAGCTTTTTGAATGATTAGTCTGTAAATTCATTGTCTAAATTTGTTTTCAGAAACAATCCCTGAGGTGATTAACAACATGGGAATAAACTCATCGTTAGAATGACCTATTTGCAAATAATTTTTAAAGAAAAAAAAATAGAGTTGATTTAAAGAGAAAACAACTCTCCTGCAGTGAATTATTTGCTCATATCTGTTTCTGAGGTTTCTCATCTCCTTCCATAGATTTCTAAGTCTTTATGCATGAGTCACTAGTGATATGATGAAACAAGGGATTTGCATTAAATAAAAATTTCCTCCATCTTTTAAAGACACGTTTCATCGCTTCTGTGCTTCTATATTTTCTTTCTACAACAAATCAGAATAGAAAAAATATGTATAGACTATATACCTAATGATATTCTCTGCAGTTGTTTGTTCCCACCAGACACCCATATTATTCATACTGTTATTTTTGAAGCTGTTACTGATCAAGAGATTTTAGAATTTTTTTTTTTCATCAGCAACCTGTGCCCTGTTTTAGGGACATGTTTTGGAGAGTTTGCTTTCTGTGGCAAGGTTCCTCCTCAGCAGCAGATCTTTTTAAAAATTATAATGTCTGATATTTATTCTTTGCAGAAGCTTTTTTTTTTATAGACTGACAGTAACTCAGACTCCAGTTATGTTTATATAGTTTCTAACTGCATTACTTTCATAATGATGTGCTGTATGTGCTATGCATGGATCCAAAAATATAACAATACAATGAATTAGAGAAAGATGATGATTGATTTAAGACACTATTTTTATCACACTCTGCTACTGGCATACCAGGAATGCAGCTTTAACCAGGCATTCCACGGCAATCAATATCTTTTAGATAAGCTTTAAATGACCACTGGAAAAACACTCTGGACAGCTTTATGGAGAGAATAACAGCAATTAAATCATGTTTCTTTGGGGAGAAACCCTTAGCAAACCACAGATGAAAATTTCTCCATGAACTCTCCTCAGCCACATGTGCAGAGACAGAGAAACCCACCACACGGTCAGGATCAATAGGGCCCCTTGTTGGGCTGCAGCTGGTATCACACCCCAGCAGGTGTGCAGGATTTGGGCCACGTGTCTCTGTCAGATCCCTGTGCTCCTGCCTGCCTCTCACCCCATCCTTCTGGCAGCTGGAGGGGACTGCCCCACTCCTCCCCCTGGCACCTGGCAGCTGTGCCAGGGCTGCAAGGAGCCCCACTCCCCCTGCACACAGGGATTGCTCTTTAGGGCAAAGGCAGAGACTGACTGCTTGGGCATGGACAGTGTCCATGTGCCAAATGCTCTGGGCAGAGCTTGGCAGTGCCCCTGACTGTCCAGCCAAACAGGGAACAGAGCCTTCCTCAGGTACTGCCTTGCTGAGTGCCAGAATGGTTTTTTACATAGTTTCATTCAGGGGTGGATTTCAAGTCAAACAGCTACAAATGCCCCACTGTAATGGTGCACCACTTGTTTTCTGGTGGATTATGCTGGGCTTAAGGCATGAGCAGCTCTGACTTTCAGGCTTGAGGGCTCTGCAGTGGGACTCTCAGCTTTACAGGAGGCATTTTGTTCACAAAATGTGAAGATGGTCACAGATGTTTAGCACCTTTGGGTTTTCTCCCTCTATCCTCTGAAGGGTTGCCCTACTCAAAGCTAATAGCAGCAAATATGTGGTGGTTCCCCTCTGGTGACAGAGAATGGACCAGCCAAAGGCTAGCGCTGGCTGGCACAATGGCTGTGAGAGAGGCAACATCTCCCTGCCCTCCACATGCAGTCTCAGTGGCAGATGTTGCTGTGAACAACAGGTGCTGCATGTACCCTAAAATGCCTATTGGACAGACAGAGATGAGGCACGGTGGAGTCCTATCTTTGCCTGGTACTAACAGCCTGAGAGCTTTACCTCTGGTGAAATACTTGGCATTGTTCCTCCAAGGAATGGGTGAATCCTGTCATTTACTCTTTATTCTCCCTAGGACAGCAGTGCAAGAGGGGCTCACCATCTGGCTAATCCCCCAGGTTTCATAGTCACTGGGTCCCCTTGCAGCCACCATTTGAGTCTCAAGACCAATCCACATTTCTGTTTGGAGTCTTCCAAATGTGTGTCCTGCTGGCAAATCTTGATGCCCTCTGTCGGCTTGGCACACCCTGGGCAGTAGCAGGTTCTCCTTGGTGTTAATGTCCTGCTGTTCTCCAGCATTTTATTGAGAGGTGTTGCCTATTCCAGCCAGCAGCCTGGGCTGCAGACCACTTTTTCACTGCTGCCAGTCAGTGGCTACTGAATGGCTGGAATTTGCACAGAGAGCAAGTAAGAGCCCTGGGAGTGAACCCCTGATTTTTCTTGCTTCTGGACGCTGCAGCCCCATAGAAATAAATAAAACAATGACAAGTTACAATCTTGTTTCAGGCCTTATGTGAGCGATGAGATGCAGAACTGTGGAGAGTTTGTGAACCAGAAAAGCTTTGGTAGAGAAAGATGAGAGAACATCATGAGCAGAGTGGGCCTACCCCAAAAGCATGAATAGCTGTCCCTGTTGGGTAAAATTATCTAAGACATTGCTTCATTTATTGCTTCCTTCCATACCTAGCTGAGTGCTCACCACTTCATGGTGGCCTCCCAAGTGTCCTAAAAGTTGTCACTTTGCTAGCTTCCTCCAGGAATAAATAAGCCAAGCAGCTAACATGGATTTGTGGCTATCTGAGGACTGCTATTTTTGTGGGAAAAAGCTTGGCATTATGCATGTAGACAGCGAGCCAGCAGTGAAGCCAAAGTGAAGAATAATGGTGCCTTCAGAGCTTCTTTTCCAAATGCTTGCCATTAGGGTTTTAAGTTCTGAAAGGAGCTTATTGCTTTCAGGCAGGACTGTTTTACCACAAGAAAATTGGGAAAAGGGGGAAGAAAGAAGAGGGAGGGGAGAGGAAAAAAAGGAGTCTTGTATTGTATAAAAACAATTGAGACAGTGGAAAGTGGAATTGGTTACTAATGATCTGTGGCTAAGAAAGCATTAAACACATTCAGACTCCAGCCTCTGTGATGATAATACTCAGTGGGGGAGAGGAAGGCAACATGAATGTCAGTGAAGTAGGAAAGAGCTATAGTCCTGCTGCAGCCTGGTGTGACTGCCACCCTGGTTTCTTCACTCAGCCGGAGCCTGGCTGCCTCATGCCCACCCGTACCAGTGATGGAGCCCTACATCAGCTATAAGCAACTGCTTTCCTGGCTGCTCCTTTTGGAAAAGCAAACAAACGAGTTTTTGTCTAATATCTGCCCGTTTCCTCTGGAGTCCTGCAGAGAGTTCATTTGGAAGTGCGTTGTAAGGAGCATCATTGCAGCTGGGAAGAGTAGGTGCTACTGCTGCAGAAGCTGTATAGTAGTATAATAATTATTATAATTCTATGGCTTGCATTACACAAGGGGTCAGGCTACGTGCTTGTTGTAGCAGTTCTTGCTGCCCTTAAGATTCACATCGTCTGCTTTGGCAGAGCTGGTTTACAACCTGGGGGCTGTAATGCAGGTTCTTCTTTTGTGAACTGCTGAAGTTTTATTCTTCCTGTTGCTCACTATCTGTGACTTTAATTTACGCTGCTCAGAAGACTCTATCTTATGCCCTGGTTTCATGCAAACTGTTTATTTAAGTCTTGTTTTAAATATTTGTGATGATAATACTTACGTGGCCATGGCCTCTGTGGACACAGAATATCTGTGGCATGGGTCTTTGCACTTCATGTCTGTGGGACATGTCCCTCATCCTCTCAGTAGACCCTTTGTCCTGAACAACTCTTCTGAGTAGTCTGTCCTGAGAGTGTCCCTGCCTTATTCTGGTGTTCCTGCACTGTTCATCCCTGCAGCCAACAGCAGGGCAGAGGGAAGAGTGATCTTTCTGGGGTCTTTGACATATTTGCAGGCAGGAAGCAATCAGCAGTGAGGAAGGTGAAGGCAGGGGTGTCTGCTTTCTCAGCTCTGCAGGCAAGCATGGTTGCCCTGTAGTTGCACAGGGATAAGTGTAAAATCTGGCTCACATTACTGTGTCAGCCACTTCATCCTCAGGTAAGAGGAATAGGTCGCAGTAACACTTCATACTTCACACAGTGAGATGCTGCCAGACAGACAGGTTTTGTGTCAAAACCTCAATCCAGTCCCAAAACCTGAGAACATCTGGATGATTTCCTGTCCAGGGCTCAGCCCTGCAAGGTGGCCAGGCTGGCTGTATTTCATGAGCCAAAAGTGAAAGAATACAGTGGTTCGGTAACGAGGCTCCATTTGGAGATTCTAATTTTATTATTTTGCTAAAATATGCACTAGTTTGATGACTTCAGTCACAGGCTGCCTTGTTTATTTGCTCTGCTGCTAAACTGTGATTTCTGAAATCACTCCCTGTTGGGCCTTTTATAATTCTCAGCTTCCCTAATAACCTTAATTTTCTGTCACAATTTTCTTTTTCAGTGTTAACACTTGCTATTTTATTCTTCTTTGTTAACTGGAAACTCTTATGGCAAGTCTCTCTTTACTAAAAGTGGTTTTGGTGAACTGACATATCCTAATAAAATCCTGTGCTCATATGGAACTTAGATACTGAGGAAACTTGCAAGATGTGTGAAATGCTTTTCTGTTAAAACAATGAAAAATCATTGGTCTTCAGTGATATTGTATAGGAAATTTAACAGTAAAAAATGATATGGTCATTCCAGTTAGATTACAGCTTTTGATCTTGCTTGTATACCTGAATTATTAAGGAAAAAAAGGATGAATCCATTACATACAATTTTAATGTAATTGAAGTAAAATTAATTTAATTTTTATGTGGTAAATAATACAACTATATGACCTAGTAGACAGTGGCTTATTTTTCCCTCACTAGAAAAGCACTTTTGCTGGGAAATCTTCTCCTTATGCTTTCTCAGATATGCAAGGCCTAGCTGTGCTAGTTCTGACCATCACACCAGAATAAAAATTAGTTTTTCTTTAACAGACCTGACATTTTTTCTGCTGCGGACAAAACCAGCCTGAGCTTATATACCATACTACATTTCTGTATGAAATTGTCACCATCCTGGTCTCATTTGCTCCTGTTTAAATGCACTGAAAACTAGCTGACAGTCTCAGGTATCACTCATTTTATAGTGAGGATGCATCAGTCAGAACCCGTTCCCAAGATGGAAAACTGCATCAGTGTAAATCTTTGCATGATATCCATGGCATGACTGAATCTGCATCCCTGGATGTTAGAGGGCATTTCCTTCTTCTTTGGAGAGTTCTCCCAGTCTTCAACAGAACTGCAGTTCCATGGGGCACTTGTTTAACTCCTTTTGCTATCTCTGAATTAGGAAAATTATTTCCTTTAGACAGGGATTTTATCAAGAGTGGTTTCTGTCTTCCAGTTTTGTATCATAATCAGTAGAGGAAGAGGCTTTCCGTGATATCTTCCAAAATAGAAAGATGATACGAGAAATTGGAGTGCAGAGGATAAAGAAAAACAAGACATAATGAAAGTAGTCTTTGTAGAGAATGAAAGTCACTTCTCTCCAAGCAGGGCACCCTGGAAATAGTTACCTTCAGCAAAGTTCAAATACTCTTACTTCATGTGTCTTTTCTTCGTTTACAGGTCCATCACTGATGTGCATGCATTGCTTGTGATGTAAGAATTTTCAGTGATTTATGGCTCATCTTTTTTATCATTTGTTTTTACCTTTGCCATTCCCCTTCTAAACTGAGACATATTATGGTTATATATGTTTGAATTTGTGCAAAGAGGGAACGGGAAGCTATGACTGGTCTAGTGCTCTGTTCAAGTGAATTTCCCTATTACAAACTGACTCCTAAGAGTGTAATCAACCCAGTCATGAGGTAGGCTGAATGTTCACAATTAATTATTTGTACCAGTATACCCAGAAAATCCAGTTCAAGGGCTGTGGACATGAAGATGTATATACAGAACAACATGAAGTCCTTGCTCTACAAAACGAACTCTTTGGATATCCAACAAGATATGCTAAATGGTACAGATCCCTATTCTGAAAAGGTCATATCTTTTTATTTATGTTTAGCTCTTATAAGCTTTATGTGACATTATCTGCTCCTTGCAGTGGATAGACAGTGGCAGTCATTTCCTATCCACTGACTCCATACCATCACAAAGTTTCAGAACTGTATAAACTACACCACAGTTTATCATAGTTGGCCTTTCTCTGAGCTTCTACCACCTCAAATATGTCCTTTGTGTCCTTTTGTTGATATGAGGAGATCCTAACTGAAAAAATAATCAAAATGCAGATGAACAGAGTCATCATTATGTTTCTGTCTTGTGATTTGCTACTGGCATTTGAGGGTTTTTTACTGCTGCTGAGCAGTTAAACTGATGCTTCTGTGGAGCTGTCTATTGCAACCTCGAGCATTTGGTGCGAAATGGTAATTGTCACCTCGGAGTCCATAATTTTACTTCACTGTGAAGGGTATTTGTTCTGTTGTAAGTGCGGACTTTCTGTTTCATGTCTTTTGGCTCTCTATCTGTCCCTGCCAGGTCCTTCCCACTTATGCTATGGCTGCTCAGTTTCTTTAAAAACCAGTCATGGGAGACTTAACCCAAAGATTTTGAACATCCAGTTGTATTTTATTTGACTGTCTCACCTGACCCATATGTTAATTAACTTCAAAAAAACTCAAATGGATTTTTCAAGGCATAATGTCCCGCTGCAGAATTGACATTGGCTCTTCCATATAAGTTTCATTCAGAGACATACCTGTCCTTTATTGTAGCCTCTATAGGTTTGTGCACTAGAGTTACAAGCTCACAGGTCTGTAGCTCTCCAGATCCTCACTGGTGTCACTTTTGCTAACCCTCAGTGTTCAGTGCCTAAAAATAAACATGGAAAGTTAGGTACCCCTATCAGTGATTCAGCTCTTATTTCCTTGAGTTTTCTCAGAACTCTTGATAAATGCCATCCAGTCCGGACGACTCATCAACACTTGTGTTAGCATTACATCAGCCTCTCCATGTTTCAGATGGCTCCTCTGAAGTATTGTCTTCAGAAAAAGCTTCTAGTGGAAACCAGCAGTTTCTTCTACAGTGATCCTAGAAACAGAATCATAGAATGATTTGGATTTTGACATTAGAGATCACTGAGTTCCAACCCCCCACGCCATGGGCGGGAGCATGTGTCATTAGAGCAGAATATCCATCCAACCTGACCTTGAACACTTTCAGGAATGGGGCACCCACAGCTTCTCTGGGTAACCTGCTTCAGTGCCTCACCACCCCCACAGCAAAGAATTTCTTCCTAATATTTCATCTTAATCTGACATATTTCTGTTTGAAGCCATTTTCCCTTGTCCTGTCATCACACGCTCTTGTAAAAAGTCTCTCTCCATTTTGTAGGCTCCTTTCAGGTACTGGAAGGCCACAAGAATGCAGGTATTCACTCTGCTTTTCTGCAACAGCATTATACTCTGAGAATTCAGCCTGTCAGTGGGCTCCACAGATTGCCTGTCAGGCTTTTTTTGCTTTGATGCTCATGATTTCTGTGGAAGAGGAATTTAGTACTATGTTTGATTGCTCCAGCCAAATGTTCTTCAAACTTTTTTTTTATTTTTTTTCCCCTGGCCTGCCTAATTATATTTTTGCATTTAATCTGCCAGGTTTTATGATCCTTTTTATTTTCTTCATTTGGATACAGCTTCTGCTTTTTGAATGATGCCTTCTCAATTGTAATAAACTCTTACTTCCCAAATCTTTAGTTCACTGCTCCATCATGCCTGCTTATTTTATTGTTTCTCAGGTTTTTCCTAAGAGACAATGTGCACTGGAGCTCTGCTTTGGTAGTTCCTGTGCTATCCATAAGGATTTTGTTCTCTCAAATAACTCTTTTAGTTTCTTTTTAAATAAGTTTCCTCATTTTCATATACTTCAATTTTTTTTGAAGTTTAGCCCAGTTATGGTTGCTTTTTGATGTTTGATGCTCCAAAGAGTATATTTGATCTAAGTACGTTATGGTCATTGCTTTTTAATGGTGTCTTTTCTATGAACCTTTGAACCAGAACCTACATAATGTTTACTGTCATGACACAAAATATTTTGAAATCCTGAGATGAAAAGATTTTAAGGTTATAAGGAGACATCTCAGGTACATGTACCAGTTTCAAGGTGATTGATTTAAAGGCAAAATGGTAGAAGAGGTTTAAGAATATATTTTGAAGTGTTTAAGTGTTACAGAATTTAGGAGAGATCAGGAAAGAGGGTAGTGTGGAGATGGAATGAAGAATGGAGATGGAATGGAGATGGAGGAACAGAGATGGGGTCAATAAGATACCACAGAGTGACTTCAGGCAGTACTGAGAACAAGCAGAGGAGGGGAAATGATGGACCAGGAAGGTAATTTTTGGTAGCAGCACACATAGTGGATTTGAAGAGTAATCAAGCAATATTTTGATTGGATGGTGTGGCATGAGGAGATAATATGACCTTTCTCTTACTAATTTGTTCATGCAAACAAAGCTGCCTCTATGCAAACTAGGTCAACATCTTAAAGGCATTTGGAAAACTGGGCCCCTGTCTGCAGGAACTCATATATTAAAAAAGGTGCAAACCTCAGAAAATGTTAATGGACTAATGCATGAGAGAAATTAAGGATTAGAAGTTGTGAGTAGTACTGATGGTCTTGAAAATATACCAGAGTCCTGCAATGCCATATTACTTGTGCCATACTGCTTAGAAGATCTTCTTGGAAAATTAGCAGAAGAACCTCAGGTCAAAATTGTAGCAAAAGGCTAATCCTTCAATTAATCAAATCATTGCGGATGAACTTTTTCATGCAAAGGGAGCAGGTAATTTTGCATTACTGTTTTGCACATGTAGGCTTTATTTCCTGAGAAAATGTAGTCATCAGTCCAGGCAGTGCTTTTCTCCTTGCCTCTCAGCTGCTAGCTTAGAAATAAATGTGTGCAGAATAGATGTGTGTGGTAGTAGCTATATTCTTTCCCTCTGATTTATTTGGTCCCATACACGCTGAATACATCAGGCATTTGTTTAAGTGTGTCTTTCTGGGTAACTGTGGACTGAAGGAATATTGAACTTGGTATAATACGAATCTCTCAATAAATAAAAAGTCTCCCACTAAATCTCCCTTTATAAAGGCTGAGAAGAGAGATCTGTAGCATTCCACCTGCGTATGAATCGATTTCAATCAGCCTTTAGGAGGTTTCAGGCTGTGTTAGCTGTAGGATAGCACAGCACAGCAGCAAAACTGCCCTCACATCCCTTATTGACAGGTTTGTTATGAAACATGGAATATTTAGATTGAGGAGATTCATCCCAGTATTGCAGATGCCCAGTCCTGGTAGCTTCATTACAAGTCTGCTCTGATGATATCCGCAGCACACCAGCTTCCACATCACATGCAACTGGACACTAACTTCTCCAGACAAGCTTTTTCTGCAAATGAAAGAGCTCTTAGCTCTTTAAGGAAAGGAGAATGAGGGGGATATTTTCTGGTTACTTTTTTAAAGGGCAATTTCTGTATTTAGGAAAATGGGCCAGCTTTACCATTTCAGAATCCTCTGATTCAGTCATGGGCAAGGTGAGAGGTTAGAGGCCTCGTTGTTAATGAGTGAGGCAGTCTCTGATTTTTACACTAATTGAAGCATTTACATTTTTCAGCAGAACTAAAATGCAAAACTAACACATTCCTTGGAGATTTATAACCCCACAATGGATTCTCCTATCCTCTCTCCCTTAATTATCCCAAATTATCTGAAGTCTCATGAAGAAGAAAGAAATTAATATTAATATTCCATCTAGAATATACTCTAAAACACAGTAGAAAATGGAGGCAATAATAATGATAAAGAGGGTAGCTAAGATGATTTGGAATATATAATCTTTCTTCTCTTCATTGCATCTTTCTTATACTAGAGTAAGCCAGGAAAACTTGGTCTTGCATTCATTTAGCAAAGCAATTTTTCTTCTGCATTAGCTTCCAGTTTATAAGTAAAAGCTTAGTAAAATATTGTTCTGTCTGTTAAATACAATATTTTTGGCTCTGTGCCTTGATCAGAAAAAAAAAATAAGGATAAAAGAAATTGGATAACTCTTTTTGAATAGTATTGGTACGTGGGGGGCAAATATATAGGTATGACTCATCACTGGAGAGTAGACAGGAAAAATAGCTAGAAGAAAAGAGCAGCTATAAACAGGGCATTAACTCAAGCAGAAATTAAAGTTTAAGTTGAAAGAAAGGAGGAAATTACAGTTACCAGGAGAGGAAACAGTGGTGTCAAACTAATAAAAAACTGCAAATGTTGAATTTGTGTCTATGGACCGTAGGTCAGAGAGAGAGAGAGAGAGTTTACTTGCATGAAATTGGCAGAGAGGTGCCAGAGAGAAGGGTGGAAGTTGGAAAGGAAGAATGTCTCTTGATTTGAGCGGGGAGACCAAAGTACCTGGTAAATGTCCAACTGGCCACTGACTGACTGCTGTTGTGAGTTACAGGTTTGTAATTGGCCTTTGCTGCATTGAGATGGCCACGAGGTGCTGTGCCAAGTTCCTCACTCCCAGCTCTAGGGCATTGACTACAGGGCTCCCACTGCCCTGGAAGTTTGTAGTTACAAGACGTGAGTGAGGGGTTGGTTTAGTTTGGGTTCACAAGTGTCTTAAGATGAAAAACAATCATGAGAAATGGTCCTTGATGGTGGGATACCACTCACACTAAACACAAAGATATGCCCAAGTTCAGCTTTAAAATTGAAAGCATATTATATATCTGAGTCCCATAACCACTTCTACATTTTCTTCTGTGTAAATTTGTTCAGTGTTCCTACTCACTGAGAGAAGACAGGGACTTTCAAAAGACCCACCATTTGTGAGGGTATTGGCTTGTATCCACTGCCTTGGTGTTGCACTGTGGGCTATGATTAAAACATTGTTATCCCATGAAGTAACATTTGATTTCTCAGACAATATTTTGTGTCAAATTCTAGCTTTTTAAAAGTAGGAGGGATGTGGCATAACTCTATTCTTCTGTTCTTATAAAACCTTTTTTTCTCACTATCTTAGTACAATGATAGCAAGTTGCTTTAAGAGTGGAAGACATCGTCTGCTGTGAAGCCTATTTGCAAAGCTGTTGCATAGGGCAGCACTTACTGGGCCTGAAGATTGATTGTGGGTGAAAAGACCATCATATTTAAAAAAAAAAAACAAAAACAAAAAAACAAATTAAAAAACCCCCAAAACAAACAGAAAACTACCAAAAACAGAGAATGATACTAAAAATAGTGAACAGACTTCAGCCCACCTGTGCATTAAAAAACCCATTTTACTGTTTCTTTTTAGCTTGAAAATAGTCTTTACTGTTTTTGTAACAATTTGCCTGCTCTCTTTTGTTTGGTCAGCTTTCAGAGGTTCAAGACATATTTGTAAGAAGTATTAAGGCATGGAGAAATGTATAGAAACTGGTCATGGTCAACATGCAATCCAGCTGCTCAGGTCTGTGCATTGCTGCACAGTCGTAGTGCTGGGTGTATGTACAATTGTAGTCTAGCTGTGGCATACTGTGGGTTGGATATTTTGTGTTCAATTTCAGTACAGAGCTTCTGGGAAAGGAATTTGTGTTTCTCAGCCTTCTCCAACAAGACAAAATATTTGGGAAGGAACACTAGGTCCCAGTGAAGTGTTTTGCTGTTTTGTTCAATATAGCAACATTCAGTCTTAGGAAAAGCAATTTTGTGATCCTGCCTCCTTGGTTTTATTTAAAAGTCAGAAAAAAAACGAATCAAACCAAAACTCATGGCTAAAGATATTAGTAGTAGCTACAGGTTTTTGATGGGAGTGTGTGTTTTGACTAGTTAATAGTGAATATATGACCTTTAAACATAATGGAATGGGGAAACTAGATTTTATTTCATTTAGCCAGATGTAACAATCAAGAACTTGCAATCCACCACTGAGAAACAGTAGCATGATAGATGAAGCACTGGACTGGGATTTTAATCTAGGCATTGCTGTAGAATTTCTATATCAATTTGTTGAAGAAAATTAACCAGAACATTTAGCCAGGGCTTTCTTATCTGTGAAGTGAGTATGATAATCCCACATTACCAGTCTGTGACAAATCCATGAATATTACTTATATTTA
This sequence comes from Cinclus cinclus, assembly GCF_963662255.1. Lineage (NCBI taxonomy): Eukaryota > Metazoa > Chordata > Aves > Passeriformes > Cinclidae > Cinclus > Cinclus cinclus. Next base: position 74,769,246 of record NC_085048.1, on the reverse strand, counting down.
CTGAAGAGTTTCAGATTAATGTTTTCTCTTCCTCAATTATTTAAAAAATAACTTTAAAAAAATTGACTAAAGCTATGAAAGGTATTACATTCCATGCCTAATACGAATTGGCTGACACGTGCTAGACTGTTGAATGTCCCTGAATGAGAAATTAAAATAATTTTTTAAAATTACTGAACAACTGGTTGCTCAAACTATCATATGACCAATGATATCTCTTAGTGACTTCATGATCACTGGAAATTTCTGCGGCAGTCATAAAAAAATTATGCATCTTAGTTACATTTCTCATTAATTTTTTTTTTCATTAAGGAAGAGATATATGTATTAAAATACATAATTAAGTGGACTAAATGGGACTAAAATGACACAATTTTATTATTAAAACTAGAGTTTGATTTCCAAATATATTTTTATGGAGCAAAATGGTTATGGATTGTTTTCTTGTTCATCGTTTAATGACCAGCAAAACATTCTGCAAACTGCCACAGAGGGAAGTAACACATACAAAAGGATGAAGAAAGAAATAGAATAGCCCATGTTATAAATTGAACAAAATAAATAAAAAGTATCTCTGCATGCTTTTTATTACATGCCTTTGTCTCTATTACTTTGGGTAGAAAGAAATACTCTATACTTCTTTATGGGAATTAGGATAAGACGCTGAATTCCAGATGCTGCTTGATACCTTTTCTTAATTTTGAAAACAAGAAATGTGGGTTTTTTCCATTTCCTTAGAGTTGTCTCCTGTGCATCACATATCAAATCTGCAGTGGTGCTCATTTGCAAGAAGAGTGCCTGCCACAAGTGAGTGCACAACGGTCTGATTGTGAAAGACTTACCTTCCTTTCCTTTTCTGGAGATCCTAAAAGCCACATTTGCCTTATAGGCTCTTTGCTATGGTTGTAACTAAATGCAAAGCACTTTGGGATGTTCAGCTGTATAAAGTATTGCCGTTGAAATGCAAATTGTTTTTCTGCAGAAAAACACAAAAGCAAAAAAAAAAAACCCCAAATAAACAGCAACAAAAAGCAAATAAAAAGCTTTCTAGGGATAAAAATGTGAACGCTGTTAGATAAATAAAACATTAGGAAAAAGGGAAAATACTTCTGGAAAACAAATCAGTAAGATTAAAAAAAAAGGAGAAAGTTGACATGCTTGCAGAAATTTCTAGCTTACAAGGTATTCGCAGAGAGAAAATATGTTGAATCAAGACACTATCATCAAAGTAAAAACATTAAGTATTAAAATTTTAACTCTAACTTGTAGAGAGTCCAAACCTTTTCCTCTGTGACGTAAATTTGCTCAGACAGTAGAAGCTCCCAATTACACAGTTTCTTCTGCATTTTACATCCTTGGAGCTAGTGTCTGTCCTTTTGTAAAATGAGTGTGAGATTTTGTCCTTCCCAATTTATGACTTCTACATGACACATTAGGAACTGGAATTATTTATAAAAATAGAAAGGAAAAAAAGTTTAACAAGCTCATTAATGGATAGTCCTATTTATTCACTGCAAAAGGACACTCTTGCTATGGTAAAACAGTGACAGGACTTACCCAGAGTTGTCATTCAACCATGGACTAGACCCTAGGTATTCAATCTTTCAGGTAAATGCCCTGATAACAAGGGTGTAGAACTATAGGCATAATCATGTATTCTTTTTTCCTCCCCATTGATTCTAGTGGTTTGTGCCCAACACAACAGAATAGGGAGCTACATGGAGGTCTCCCCTTCTGGGGCAGCACCCCAACCTCCACTTTGCTAAATAGCAGTCCAAGAACCAGTGTCACCATATCAAACTCCTCTTTGCTGTTTTTTGAAAGGTAGCCTCTATCTAAATCCAGGATTACTTGCCTGATCCTCCTTCCATCCAGGTTGTTTTAGGAAATCATGGCTCTACGTCCTTGTTGCCTTTCTCATAAGAGGTTCCCATCCCCACACGATCATCTTCTCTGTTGGGAAGGCAGTGTTTAAAGCAGGGCAGAGGCACATGTCTTCTGGCTCCATTTCTGCTGAGTAACTATTTTAATTGTTTTTTTTAATTGAAAGTTTCTGGAAAGTAAGTGAAACTCTGCTTTGCTAGAGACCTGATGTTTGCTGTACATATATTCTCCTGATAACTTAATAGTCCCACAAAAAAAATCAATAAATGTTCTCTATTGTACTTTTAACTTTGTTTCAGTCTCCGATGATGGCTTCTCATCAAAATTCATGTTCTGAAGGTCCTGAGTTTGAGCTAGCTTTCATAGCTTTCCCATACCAGACCATATTAACTCCTGCTGTAATCTACCAGTCTATGCTGAACTGAAACTAACGCGTTGATGGCTTTCTCTTTGCAAAATGTTCTTGCTTCTGAGGTTTGGATTGTCATATGTTGAAGAACAAGGAATAACAGAAGTGTGAATTGCCTTTTAAAATTCACAGTTACCCTCTGCATTTTAGTTATTTATGCAAAATATCTCGAAGGCCGTCATTTCACTTTGTTTTAGAAGGGTAATGTGATGAAGATTGGGTTTTCTCCCTCATTTAAAGGATCAACAAACATTTCCATGCCAGAAGTACTTCAGAGTGAGAAGTTGTATGGCTCTTCAAAGTTGGAATATTTATTAATGTTTTGCTTAAACTTACTCAGTTTGGGGTAAACTGATTCTCCTGACATTTGATAGTTTGCTTCAGTAATGCCATGCACTCCCACTTTTTTAGTGGGTGTGTGAAATGGTTTAGGTAAGACTTGATGAATTCTGAATGTTAGTTTTGTGTTTCCCTTTGTTTGGAGAAGTAACCTGGTGCATTTGATTTCCTGAAACATATATCTTTATGCTAAGAAAACATGTCTTGCTTTTCTTCTGCCCTAGACTGAAATGCAGTAGGAAGGTGGGAGAAGGCCTCAGTTGAGCTGAAACTAAAGAGAAAAAAAGAAATGTGCATGCACCACTGAAATCTGGTACCACAGAAGGTAGTTTTTATGGCAGCTTTATTTTTGTTAGTTTCTAACAACCATCTTATTTAATCTGATTGTGAGTAAGGGGAGAAGATGTACTGCCATGAATGCTATTGCATAGTCTAAGATCCAGCTTTCTTTATTATTTCCATTATCACAATGGATCTTCATTGGCCTGAATTGCTAACATCCTTATAGGAACGATAAGACTAAGATGGTTCTGCCTGCCATTCACTGATGTGTGAATCGGCAATCAAATGATTGATCAATTTCTCTGTGCTTCAGTAGCTACTTTCATCCTGATTTGCTGTATAAAATGCTGCAGTTTCAGCTAAGTTTTCTAAGGGGTAGGTAAAGTAAATTAGGCAATTATACGTAATCTTAGATTTAAAAATTGAAAATCCATCAGCATCTCTGTCTTGCAAAGAAAATACATTTCAAAATCTGAAAATACAAGATCTTTTGTAAGGAAAAAATATCTTTACAAAGGAAAACTCATGTAGTCCTGGCAGTCTGTGTGTGAATGGTTTTCATGAATTTCTAATATATTTTTCTTTTGTTCCTTTTTTCAAAAAAACTTTGGACTCTAGAAGCTTTTAAGAAGGAGAAGTTTTTAAAGTAGAGCAATAGGAAGTGCTAAGTATTTTATTAGTGATTTGGGATAACATGCATTTCCTTTATTCCTTTAATAGAAAAAAATCATGACAGTTAGCAAAATGATGAGGATTAATGTATGAAAATATATTGCATGGCAGCCCCTGAGTAAGGTATTTATAAACAGTTTCTTTAAAAAAGAAAGTATGTCAAAATAGATTACAAGAAGACTGGGAAATTATTGTAGTCAGATCAAACAGAATACACAGTCCCTGAGTTATTTTCTGTACTATCTGCTTCATCCTGACTGAGATCACCCAGTCTTCACCTGCTTCCCTTTCTCACAGGAACATCCCGGTGCTTTTGTTCACTTCCTTGGTTTAAAACGGAGTAAAGTGAGTGACCCTCTCAACAGTTTAATGTAGGAAGAACACTTCATGATTTAAGTGAGGTTTCATCCCAAATCGCTTTTCAGTTTATGCAGTCCTTTTTGCTGGTTTTGGTGATTCCGAGCCCTTCATGATCTATGGGTAATTATTCTCTTTTAAACATTAATATGACCAGAGTTGTATGTTCTACATAATCTGTCAAAACTAAGGAACAATGAAGAGCTGCAGAAACAAAAACCCTCCAAAACCAAACACCCAAATATAAAGATTAAAGACTGAGACAGAAATGATCAAAATAGAAAAGTTGAGGCAGACGAAGGCTGAGTAATAGTTTTGACAGGCTGAGTGGAAGCTACTGTGCTTTAGGCTGTGAGGGCTTCGTCCAAGTTTTACTGGTGGCAGTAGAATGGCTTCAGCAGGCTTTCATTCAAACTCAATTCATCCAATTTATTGAATGATTTCTTCATTTTTGTCACACCAGTCTCGTTGCTGAGCAGGAATGAGGAGGCAGGGGACAAGGGAGGCCAGAGGAAAGTTGACCACACAAATGTAATGTTGGAAGCTTTAGACTGCATGGGGTTGTTCAGCCTCCACAAAGAACCAAACTTATTCCCATGGAAACCAATGTTCAAAGATGAATAAGTAGCCTGGCTCTCAGCAGCTCCCTTTCCTTTCTTCTTCTTTCTTTTTTTTTTTTTTTTTCTCTCTTGGGATGTTTTGTTGTTGTTTTTGGTAAAGGGAAAGAAAGAGTCTCTTCACCTTTAAGCAGCTTGAGAAAAGACTGGCAACATTCATTCCACTAATAAGGTGTCAATTAATGCAAAGAGGAATGTCCTGGATTTCTCAAAGAGATGTATTTTTCAATAGGAGCTAGTCAAGATGTTGATGAGGTTCTGTTTCTCGCTTTTTTTTTTTGTTTTGTTTTGTTTAAATGGAACATACACTTTCCCGTAAAAGGGGGCTGCTAAACTGGTGTTGTAAGTCTGCCCTCACGTGTTGGATTTTAACTCTTCAGGAGAGAAAGTGTAAGTGAGCTCAAAGGAATCCACCAGATGTATTGTGGCACCACCTAGTACAGATACTCGGGTCTGCTTTTCTTAGTATTGAGGTTTAGATACTGATGTAGGTGTAGCAATGGGTTACATATACAGGAAATACAGAGATATGCACCATCCATTTAATGTAGCAGATATGGGTCATTGTAATTCCTACAGTAAGTAGATAATGAATTCAAAGGGAATGTCACAGAGCTGTTACTGATGATAAGTGTTATCAAAAAAGATGAAAGGTGGGCTGAAAAGCACGGGAATGATCAACCAACTTTTAAAAAGTAAGGAAGATAGTCTCAGAAATCTGAAGGGAATCCTTTGTGTTTGGCATCTTGCAAGGAGGGTTTCTGAGAATAGGAAATGCCATGGATAGAGCGTCATATGGGAAATGTCCAGTGTGAGTCAGCATGAATCACTGCTTAGATGGGGCACAAGTGATTCTTCAGTCTTTGGAACCAACGAAGGCAGGTCTCCTGCAGGCTTCCATCCGGGCCAACTGAGTCTGATGTCTCTAAGAGTGTCAGTGCCTGCTTAATTTTTGGTATCATAAGTATCTGCAGAAGAGTTTTCTGTCCAAAGGAGGACCTCTTCTGATACCTAAATGATGATCACATGCTGCAGCCTTTCCTTTAGTAGGGAATAAATTTTGGTTGCTCTCCCTTTCCCCTCTCCAGATATCTGTTTCTGTAAAATTTATATCAACATAATGTCTGTCTGTCTATTCCACTTGGCTGACATCAGCCAGTAGGCTCAAAATTATTGACAAAACCATCCAGAAAAAATGATTGCCTAAGCCTCACTTCCTTAGGAAACTCAGCTAAAAAGTTAATATTAGCAATAAGTTGTGGATTGGAGCTACCACTGGGGGAATGCAGCATGGCACTGAAGCTCTGTATGCCCAAGTGCAGTCTGGTGTGTTGCTCCCATTGCACTTTTGCTGTAACCTTTCTCCTGGGCCCTGTTGGCAAAAAAACCTTCCTCCAGCTGCTGTGTGGGTGAACAGTCACAGCACAGTCCTTGTCAGGGGGGAGTCGGAGCCTCATTACTTCATGGTTTTCCTGCTGGTTTTTTGGGGTATGGACACCTGCTTACCAGAAAGGGATAGAGACCACACATCCACTTAAACAGGATTTTCCCTGGCCTTCTGCACATTTGAGATCTGCGCTCAAATCAGCAGTTCACAGTTGGTTTCAACTCCTGTTACTGAGTAATTCATTTCCATAGTATTTTTTTGAAGTCTTTGAAAAGACCTGTAGGTTCCTCTTCTCCTGAATATATGTGTGCCAATTTGGTTTAATGAATCTATCTGGAGTCCCTAAATTGTTTTTTTAATTTACTCTTAAAATTTCATCTTTTCTTTCTAGACAAAGATTCATGGCTGTGGAAGTGTGAGAAATGTATTTTCTGCTGCAATTGGTAGAAACCTGGGTGTACGTTTCTTCACTGCTGTCTAGGGTCTTCATTTTTACCTGCATGGTGTTGTTCTTGCTGTGTATCCTCCCTTTCCTCCTTTCCCTTTCTCAGAACAGTGTTTATTATATTGCATTTATCTTTTCAGAACACTGAAAAGAGTCTGCATTTCACAGCAGACTCTTCCTTCTCCATCACATATGGTCAGTGATAGTTACCTCACTGTGATCCCTTCAGCTCCCAGTGTGTAAAGAAGTTCCTTATATGCTAAGAAGGGCACACAGCCAAAGCTGCTTGTGCTGAGATGTTGGTTTTTTTTTTTTTTTTTCTGTGTGAATTTGAAGCAGAGCAATGGTATTGTAACTGCTTTGCAGTGTGAGCTCATTTTCAGTATTCTCTTTTATCCTGAGGCAATGACCTTTCTATTACCAGCCTCTCTGAAATGAAGGAGTAAACCATGTCTTGTCTGTGTCTTCCTGTTTATGGTTTATATGTGGCTCAAACTTCTGCCAGAAACATAATGCCATTTTACTGCCTGGTTTTACATTCTGCCTGTGATGTACTAATTATCAGGGTGTGACAGAGCACTTATTTCCTATCATAAACCATGGCTGTTACCCAGGAAGGAAATTTTGTTTGAGTCTTGAAAGGTTGTAACAATATGAAATATTCTCTGAGGACCATATTCTGATCCTGTTGACATTGATGGGAATGTTGGTTTTGTCTTCACTGTGAAAGCAACATAATGAAAGACAAGGCATTTCTATGCCTGCTTCTATTTTATTTTTTGAGAGCCAATTCTCCACAAAATTGTCAACACTGGGCAGTTGTATACCTCAGCTGAATACCTGGTGCAGCACTAGAATGGGGTACTCAGTATGCTAGAGAGCCACAGTCTTTGTGGATGTAAATTAGTGTAGCTGGTTTCACATCAGGGGCAGTGCATTGTTTTATATTATGGGGAAGTCTTGCTCTCAGCTTCAAGCTGCCATTTCCTCCTGTTTTTACAAGGGAAAAAGCAAAGAGTCTGCACTTTTAATCCATTCTTACTAAGGGGAGGATGGGAGGAAAGAAATAAAACAATTTGGAGACTGTGTAGCAGTTTCCTAGTTTCCTACTTGTAATACACAGTTAATGCCCATGATTTAATAGGAATACACTTGCACTCAGCCACACTTGCCTAGGGCAAAAGAGACAATGAAGTATTTCTGCTTATACCATCACAAAGCTTCTCTTGAACAGCAGAAGCACAAGTAGAAACCAGATTCAAACCAAGGACAAGGGTGAACAGAGGGCAGCCTCCGGCCGGGCCGGGGCTCTGAATGCTGTGCTCAGCAGTGCTGGTTGTTAGGCACCTGGGCATCAGGATGCAGCCTTGTGCTGCTGTTGCTATCAGTTTTTCATACATTCACTACCTGATGGCTGTTTCTTCCTTCTCTGTGGAAGAGTTGGCAAAATTTAAATACAAGTAAGAAAGTTGGTTGTTTTAGACAATTCCAGCAGACTATACAACCCACGGTGTTCAGAAGATGTGCAATATTATATTATAGACATTTCTGGTTGTAAGAGCAGAATTAAAGCCCTGAACTAATTTACATGAGTAACATGAAGACAGAATGTCCCACCATACTTTTTTAGCACTGGAATGCAAATTTTGATTTACATTCCAACTCAGTTACTTTTCTGACTGATATCCTCCCCCTTATACTCCTCCAGGAAAAAAAAAGGGGAAAAAGAAAAAGAAGCAGTTTCATATTTAACTTTTATCTTAAATACCTCTTTCTGATCTGCAGACTGAACCTTAACAGTTTTCCATTAAATAGATGGCCCCTTCTGTTCCACATATCCCAGAATTTATTGGCATCTTGCACCTGCCAAATGCCACATTTCCTCCCTCTGGGAGCATGCCCCTGCTCACGTAACCCTTTTTTCCTTGTAACTAGAGAGAGAGCTACAGGTGTCAGTTAAGCCATGAGTATTTCTTTGATCTTTCCTAGATATTTTAATTGGAATTTTTCTTCCTAAGAATTTTTTCCTGTGCAACTCTACTTTCAAATAGAGCAGTGTTTGTTTTGTTTTCAGTAAGCCTGGAGCCCAGATTCTGCTGGTGCATCAGTGAAAAATGGAAGTGATTCCCCTCATTTTGGCACATCATTCTGCATTAAACCTTATCCACAAAATAGTTTTGGTCTCCCTTTCATCTTTCATTTCTTGTTCAGGAACAAGATCCCTATTAATGAATAGCCCTTCAATGAGTGCTTCAAATCCACCCCTTATTTGAGAAAGCACTCAGATATTTTCCCAAATCAGGAATATAGAAAATATTCACTTGTATAGAAAACACTCACTTTTCTATCTGGAAAATTTCATGATACAATAAAAAAATCAGGTATACTGAAGGAAAAACAGATACTTACTAATTTTCTGTGGAACTGATATGCCCATTATCAGAACAGCAACTCTTTCTAGCTGGTGTTCTGGAGCTGAAATGGAAGATGAGAATCTAAAGCACACATTACTGGGGAGATCATTTCCTTGTGCTATTGAAGAGGCTGGATGTAGTCACTGCTGGCTTTCTCTGTACCATTGATGTTCAAATTGAAACTGGCCTCATCTCTGTGCCTTCTTTCAGAAATTTTACTAGTAATAAATCCTAAAAAGCACATTTTAAAAACTAATACCACCAGCCATCACTAGCATTTTAAACAGCTCAGTCTGGATATCTAACCTGACCATTTTCATTTTTGATTCTGACCCTTCCTTCTCCCTCTGGTTCTCCTGTCTTTGAAAAAAGACTCTGCTGCCTGTGTGAAATGGTTGGAGAGTGTCTGTGTTTCTAAAATAATCCAGTACCTGCAAGGTTTCCAAAAACTATGAAACCATTTCTGCATATATCTTTTTTCCTCTTTTATTTCTTGGTAATTATTTCCTTTCTAGGTTAGAGCATTCATGTTGGGGCAGAGACCAGACCATCCAGTTTCAGGCTTTTTTGTGCTGCAGCTAGTGATCCTTTTACTCTCTGACCTGACTAAAATGCCCCTGAACAGTACTGCAGAAACAGAACAAGCCCCTTAGGCTTCCCCAGCCCCCAGTCCCACATGCCTTACCCTCCCCACCCCAGCTTCTGTCCTTCCATGAGTCAGGGGGACCACACAGCACCTTCTGCCTCTGCCTAGAAGAACCATTACAGGTACATATGTGTATGTGTGTGCATGTATATTTTAACGCTCTATGTAATAAATTTCAGTCTCCTTCCAATATGGCAAGATAGAATTTGGAAAAGTTAGAAATTAGTTCAGCTGTATTTGCCTATACTTTAATGCCCCTCATGCATCAGGCAAGGTTCCTAAAGTGTATATTTTCTCATCTCAGCCTATTGAACTATTGTCTTTAATAAATTTCTCGCAACATCTCTTTGGAAGTACATGTTTTAAAAATGTAAGGAGGATGTGTGAGCTTTCTGCTGTTTATTCAATTCTCAACCCTCCAAACACTTGAGAATTCAAATTATTCAGCTACACTTAATGAGGCTGACTTGGAGTGAAGTTATGTGCATAAAAGTCAAGGATAGGAGGCCTTGATGTTGTGCATTTTTAGGTGGTTATAGGGTTTTCAATATTAATGTTTATTACTGAATAGTCTGAAGGAGAATTCAGGCTGTACCTTTTCATCAGTGTTTGCTACTAGTTACCTTGCTGCAAAGGAGCTCCTTGGGGGCATCTGAAATGTGGAAGCACTGCCATCTGCCAGTGCAGATCTGAGGGCTTCATGTCAGCCACTCCAACCTCAAACCTTGCCAAAAGCTAAAGCTGCAAGTTCCGTGTAGTTTTGTGACACTTACCTCTAAGCACTTAGACCTATGGCTTTCCCTTTGCCTCCATTTCCCAATTAGTAGAATGGGAAAAAACAATTTTGGATGTTAAATATGACCACCATGAAGCATCACTGTGCTGTACTTTGTTCCCTAACACAAACCACAAAGAAATGGTTAAGAAAATCGGACTACTCTAAAAGCCTGGACATTTTCCCATCTCAGCTTGTTTGAGCGTTGAAGGTTGGTTCAAGTTTTGTTTTTTTCTCTTGAATTGTCTTTGACCTTCTTTTTTGTGATCCTGAAGAATGTGAGAAGGTCAATTTGCTTGTGGCCTTAGCAGTTTTGGGCAATGGGACTGCAGGAGGGACTTCTGGCCTTGTGCTGGAGACCTGAACAAGGCAGGTTCCCATACAGCTCTGGAGAAGAGTCCTGCAAACATGCACATGAGCATGGGGACATTTTAGTGCTGGTCTGCATTAAACAGCCAAGGGCTTCTCACAACTAATCTTACAAGCTTCTTTAGGGCTTTATCCTAGTCTCATCTCTGCTCCCATTCATAAGTATAGTAAAAAAAAAAAAAAATTACTGTTGAGTCACCCTAAGGAAATGTTTAGAAGGAAAATCATCTTTTTTTTTTTTTTTCCTAGTTGTGCCCTTTGCTCTGCTAAAGCAGCTGCTGGGTAAGGCCAAATACCATCCTAGGCTTTCTAAGTAGTAGATTTTGCTGAATGCAGCTCTGAGAGCAGAGGAGCAGGTACCTTTTATTTTTGCAATGATTTTTATTCTGATTTTACTCAGGCCTTCAGATATGCATATTTGCATATCTGTCTTTACAGTTTTGAGCTGGTATAGGGATTTGCTCAGAGCATGCTGACTGCAGGAAATGGAAGCCTTTCTCAGAAATAGCTCACTTTAAAGAAGTGAATATCATATTATACTCAGCTTACTCCCACAAAGTTGAGTATTTTTTCCTCTACAGCACAGTTTTGGGTTTTACACTGTGTTGCAATATTCATACTACAGTTATAAAAAATGCATAGCCATGGAATTGCTTTTGGAATATTCTATTTTACAGTAAAAGTATGATTTTTTTTGTTTTTTTTTTTTTTTTTTAAATCCTCATTCTACTTGAAGAAATATTGAAGAATTTGAGAATTTCCCACAAAATAAAAATTCCAACTTAGAATTACCTTTACTAAAATAAATATCATCCACACTTAGCACTATGGGATTTTGGAAATAAAATCCCACCTGTTTCTTCAGAGCATTTTGGGGAAGGATGAAAAGTGGAAGAACAGGAGAGGGAGGTATGCCTGTTGGTGATCTGAAACATAATAAGGACCTTCCATTCCAATTTTATCTATAAAAGCCTTTCTGGTGTGAGACAGCTGTTGCCTCTGAAGCCTTCTACGTATCTCTTGAAATCCCAAGGGTCCTTCTTTTTTTAACCTGCATTGTATCACCACTGCCCTTGAGATCCTATATTACAGCTGCTCTCCTCAGAATGATTCGATAAGAATATCTGTTTGGGACCATGTCAGTGTTAGAGAATTGCTGTCAAGCATCAAGAGATGCTCTCTCTCTCCCTGTGGGGCTTTAAAGATGCTATTCTAAAATTAAAGTGCTTGGTATAGATAAGATGCTTAGGGTTATAATGAGGTCAGGAGTTGCTGGCAGTTTCCACCAAGATATTTTAAAAATAAGTTGATCAGATCTCTTGCTGTGGTTATTTCTCTTTTTCAACAGAGAAATATAGACAGATCAGGTAGAGAAACAGTCAAGAACATAAAGGTTTAGAAAAATATTTGGAAATTATTCCGATTGCATTGTCTAATTCAAGTTGCCCCATTTTATTATGCTGGCATCCTCTGCAATGCAATGTAACATGGAATATGTGATGTAATGAGATATGCTCACTAAATTCAATGTGCTTTGTTTTAGTCAGAATATATTAATCCACTTACTGAATAATTGACCCAAAGAGATTCTGTCAAACAGTATTAAATTATTCACTGGATTTCTAAACCAGCAGGCAGTGTCCTTTAAATATTTAAGAATAATGTCAAATAATTTTCCACACCAAAATTATTCTCCTTTTTTTGTGTTTGTTGAGGTTCCCTGGCTGTTCTCTGTTGTTTAAGGAAGACAGGATAATTAAATAAAAGCCTGTGTGCCCTTCAGGTGCTTTCTCACCTACCAGCACCCCAGAAGGAGGAGGAAATGCTCACCTGGTTCAGTTGTCAGAGCCAGCCAGATCCATTAACACATTTTATGCCTCACCCATGCGTTTTTAAGGAAATCCCAAACTCTCCACATACCTATACCTATACCACCATGTAGCCTGTTGCCTTGGCAGTGAGTTCCCCCAGAGAGGGTGCAGTACAGAGGCTGAGAAGTGTCCTGTTATTTCCTTCCCTCAGGCCTCATAGAACCTCTCTGGGTGTGCATTATGAGATAACAACCTTGCCGGATCAATTTTGGTGTGGAAAATAGGTTTCCTTAAAAAGGGGCACCAGTACAGCAGCATTCAAGTTCTACCAATTACAGTGTCTGACACCTTTCCCCTTGAAGGTTGCATGCTGAACGAGTGCAGGGTATATTTCTGGCTTGTTTAAAAAGGATGAGGACAGGCATCTGATAGCTTACCTTAATTATTCCATTTCCTCCTCCCTATATACATTTCCAAAATCTAATTATGGTGCTCATGGCCCCTGCTATCAGCCAGTACCCAGATTAATATAAAGCCACAGGAAGGACAGCTACCTCCCCTCAGGCTTTCCACAACATTGCAAATCTATTCCAGCAGTCTTTTGATACTAATATTTTGATACATTCATCATTGTGTTAGCATCAGCAGTGAGCAATATTTACAGTCTATAAGCTCTTCCAGGACCAACTGTTCCTAATGCTCCTGTTAAGTCCATTCAATTTTCCACCTGAAATACCACATTTATCTAGTCAGAGTTTGACATCTATTTTGGGGGGGGGGGGAGGGGGGGGAGGAGGGGACAGCTTTTAATAACAAGTTTTATTTAATTGTATGTTTTGCTTCTGCTTCTCCTCAAGAATACACTAAGGCAATCTGTTACGTATTGTCAGTTGAGTAAGATGCACTTGGCTGCATGCTCAGGTTTATTATCTAGATTCTGATATGGGGACATTTTTGTGCATATGCATCTGTGTGTGTTGAGGTGTAATTACTTATCTGTTTTGTAGTTTAATTTGGGCTGGAATTTGCTGCAATGTCCTCATGAGTGCAGGAATGCTGTCCAGGGTTATGGTCTGTGTGCAGTCGGGGGACAGCGGGCAGCCCTGCTTGATAAGATTGCTATTGCAAGCCACAAGTATTGTCACACTCAGCTTCTTTTAGTAAACAATCAGACTCCAAACGCACAAAATATTCTTTATTTGTTAAAATAAAGTAATGATTATTTTGCAACTGTTCTACCTTAAAGGCATTTAAATCTGGCTTTAAGAGAAAGCAAAACCTATGACTCTGCTCAGCCACAGTGGAAGTAAAGCCCAAATGTAACAAAAACATGTAGCAAATTCTTATCACCATCATCTTCTCTGGACAAGGGAGAAAATTGTAGCAGCATTAAAAATAAACTTTGCACCTCTTGCAAAGACTTACACAGCTCTCTGAACTTTAAATTCCAAGATTGTCACAGGCATCATGGATTTCAATGTTCTGGCACTTTGGAACAACAACAGCAAACAAACGAAGGCTTGGCCAGAGTATGTGTTGTTCCATTATTTTGCCTGATGGACTCCCCTGCTACAATCCCCATGGACTTCCATGCTATAATCCTTCCTTACTGCACAGGGAAATTTACCCCCAGAGCAAGAGCTTGTGAGAGACTTTTGTATAAAACAGACACATTTTCTCATACTTCCTGTGTGCAGAAACACCAGGGTTTTTGCATGGTACTGGTGTGTGAGGAGCATGTCCAAAACTACTGTTAGCAGTCATCACATGCAGCAGAGGTAATGGATGGGGCTAATTGGGAAGGAAGTGGCTGTTTTAGGAGAAATTTTACATTAAATTCCGTTAAATGGAACAGGAACAAAGAAACCCATAATAATTTCCAAGCAAAAGAAAATAAATTGGCGTCATACCAAAGGCTTAAGAGAATCAAAATCTTTGATTCTAGTTTCAACCTTTTAAAAATTCGGTATAGTAGATGTGCACATTAAAAGGAATTAAAAGCCATAACTTGAAGGAGAAACTATAAATTTTCTCTTTTAAAAATGACCTGCTAGAGGACTGTGATCTTCCTCAGATGGTTAATTTCTCTGTGCTCCAGGTTTCACTTTTTGCAACCTTTTCCCTTGCTGCTCTGTGATAGCTCAGGTGGGTCAAGCCCAGATTTTCCCCCAACATGCTGTTCATACTGTGTCTGTTGAACAGGGCAGCACAGAGAAATGGCTGCTGTTTTAAGATGTAATTCCTCAAGCAGCATCCACCACTGTGGAAGATCAAGAAGCCAGGACAGGAGGTGACCGTATCCCAGGGACCTGCCCCAAAAAATGTATCTTCCTGCAGGATCTTGTCAGGGTGGCTCTCCTGCAGACACAGCAAGGAGAAAAGTGAAGGAGAAAAGGAGGAGAAGGGCTGGTGAATGTCTGAATATGGTTCTACTTACTGTTCCTTTGGGTAGAGGATCACAGGTGATGTGCAGACACCCTGTTCCACCAATGTAATAGAAGGGGAATTTCTCCTCTTCAGCACCGGAAAAAAGCCCTGGGGTTAACAGACACTATAACCTTGCCTTGGTGGGGCTCTTACAAGTGAAATTCTGTCTTTGTGTGAACACAGAGATGTGGAATGCTTTCTCCAGACATACAGCTAATGGTAATTAGAGCTAGGGTAAGAACCTTTCCCTTCAATTTCCAGTCTGAAGCAAGACTCCATTTCTCCCTATTCCAGTGAAAGTGGCAGTGTCTGTGGTGCGCTGCTGTGCTGAAAACATTCCCCATGCTGACATTACTGTATAGCTTACACAAAGCCAATGAAATGAGTGTGGAGAACTTGCTTTGCCTTGGCTGCCGTGCCAGCAAGATACTGACATGTTGCTGATGTTGTGGAGCCCTGCAAACTAAGCTTTTTGGGAGAAAGGCTGCCAAAGCTTTACAGAAAAGCATCTTAAACCTCAGGTGCTGCAGCATTGTCAGGCAGGGTGGTGATGTGCTGGGATGTGCTCTGTGTGTGTGTGCTTGGGGCTAACACCAGTGTGAAGCAAACGTCTTTTGAACGAATTGGTGCCGGAGGAGACATGCACAGCATCCCGAGGCAGCCTCTGCGAGACATCCGACTGATTAGATATTGAGGTCAGGCGCTGAGATACCAAGGTCGTGCCACGTCCTGCTTTCCTCATCCAGCTGGGCCCTGATAAAATAGCAGCTGGTAAGACCACCAATCAGATAAGGTGGCAATTTTCAACAGTCTCAAATTATTGTTGCAGCCAGGGAGGTCCAGATAAGATCAATCAGATGCTGGAATGATTTAGCCATTTCTGATTTCTCCCCCACCCCCTTTTTTTCTTATTCTTCTTTCTGAAGACACAGTCATGTGAAAGTAAACACAGGGAGAAATCACAGAGTCCCTCACCATTCTCAGAACAAAATATGAGGGCTGATTTATGGGATGGATTACTTGGAAATTGTAATTCTTGGCTCTTTATGATGTTTTGTCGGAAGGTGCAGTACCCTCCAGCCAGAGCAGCTGGATTGCACTGAGGTTTTTACAGAAGGGGGGAGTGGGGGTGAGTACAGAAGCTCCTCTAACGCAGCAGTTAATAAGACACCAGCACATTAATCATGTGACAGATATTGAATCAAACAGGGCAAGGCAATAGTTTTTAAAAACAGCCATTTAAGCTACTACCTGGTAGAAAAAGGCTGACTGAACAGCATAGGTTTTGCACCACAATTTGAAATTAGGGGCTCTTTTTTTCCCCCTCCTTTTCTCCCTCTTTGAAAGTTTTAAAATGCCTTTTCAGACCTGTAAGAAAATTAGAGATAAAACGTTCAGGGCTGTAACAGGCGACTGCACTGTCCTTTCCACCTTGACCTGTCGTACCTGGGGCAACACCTCTGGTGTTGAGCTGTATTGCCAGGGCTTGACATGGGTGAAGGATTCCTGAGGGTCATGGCATAGAAGAAAATCTCTGATGCTGTGGTACATCCAGGACAGGCTCCTGATTAAAAGAGACATGATTATCAACCGCAGCCTAGAGATGCAGCTCCCTTCTTTCATGTGACTCTCCAGGCAGCTTTATCCTATCAGACCATGTACGTCTTGGCCTCTTTTATGACCTCCTGCCTGACTAGAAGTGGCAGAGTGGGGGAATTTTGGTGCACAGCTACAGATGAGCCCACACCTCCTTGGTGTTCTTTATTTAAACGAGCTTCAGTCATTTTAATGTTGTGGTTACTGATGTTTTAGTGAAACTTATTTTTCATCTCTAAACACTGTTTCTTATGAGAAACACTATAAAATGAAGGAAACATTACTAAATTAACTACTCACATGAGTTTTTAGGTTTTCAGCACGTGCATATGCCCTTCATTTTGAGCCTTGGTCAAACTGCATGCCATGACAAGTTGGGAGCACTGGGCAAGACCAAAGCAGACAGAGTAGTCAGAAATAGAATCAAAGATTTGTCAAATTTTGAAAAGACCTTTAAGTTCATCTAGTCCAACTGTCAACCCAGCTCTACCACCCTGTTCACCCTGAAAGTGATTAAACTCCATCATTTCTCTTGGCAGTCTGACTAGGTAAAGTTTTGTCTTCCTTCCCGTATAACAAATATAGATTTCCAGGGACATGCCTCTTGGCCGCTACTGTATGATGAAATGGGCCCTTAAAGTAGGATGCAAACAGATGTCACGACTGTAAATGAATCATAAGAATTGCCTTCCCAGAGGACATCTCATGTCCATTTTGCTCATTAATCAGTCCCTGACAGTGATCAAACCCTGATGCTTCTAGAGAAGATGAAAAAATAATTTTAATAAAGAGAGAAAAAAATGCTTCAAGCCAGTGCTATGGGAAAAAAATTGTTCTCTTAACTCTGGAAAAATCATTAGCAAATGCCAAGCAACAAAAGGCAAATAGGTGGTTCTACTGCTGAGAATCATAACATAGAGTTTCACAGTCGGTGTTGGCAAGAGCTACAGTAAGTGCAGCTTGCAGGGCTGGGTATGTTTGTAAGATGAAGTCCATAATTTTGAGGGGTAGATAATTTAGGTAAGACAGCTGAATTGCCAGAGAATCACCAGTTCCAGGAAGGCTTGTGAGGAGTTTCCTTTATTTCAGTGAGTATTATAGCTGGTGCAACTCATTATGGCTTTTTGTGGTTGATGTGTGGGAACTTGGCTTCCCTGGACTCAAGGAAACCACAGTGTTTCTCAACAGCTGAACACCTGATCCACAGTTTTCAGATGTAGTTTAGTTTTGTTTTGCCTTTTGAAGGTCGCAGATTGCATTTAGAGGTCTTTGTGTTTTGTTTTATGGACTTAAGAAGATGTTTGATAGTAGCAGTGCTGAATAATGTCTTAATGGATTTCCTGATACTAATCAGATTAATCCTTTTTTGTTTTCTTCTTAACATAATTTTTGAGCTGAAGAGGTGAACTGCGACTAGGAAAGATGTACCTAGGAAATAATTTCTCTGTCAGGGTCTGATATATTTTTCTGAAAAATAACTTTAAATTTTTAATCTTGTGGTTTCCCAGCTGTTTGCTCCATGAAATTTCTCTCCATGTCATAGCAATAGAATATACTGCAGGTTAAAAGGTAACTGAGGGAGATGCCCGAGCTAGTTCTGACTGAATGGGAGTTTGAAATAATGCTGCTGCAGACATATTTCTTCTGGTATCTAAGCCAATTTAGACTGGTTGGCTATCTCCACCTCACACTGCTGTCTGGGATGTAGATACACGCTTTCAATCCTTAGTCAATTAACAGAAAATATTGACAAACACTCACACACTTTAATATTTGTTTCTCAGTGAAAAATCGTTCCCTAAGTATAATATGGTGTATTTCACTTGTAGAAGACTAAATAGAAATATAACTCATGCAGACGTGTTTGCCACCCACCTCTGTCTCTGCAAAGCTCTGTGGGCAAATCCAGGGACACACCAGTTCACAAGAACAGTGTGGTTGGCTGAAGGTGTTGCTGCTGCTGGCCAAAGGAAAAATCTTTGCCCTATTGAACTCCCTGGCAAAACTCTTGACCATATTTTTGAGACCAAAATACGTACTGCAGCAAACACTCAGCACATAAAGAACAAGACTGACTGTTTTCTCTCATAGAAGCCCCTGAACTAGACGGCTGGACCATCACTTTGAACAGAGCTGAACAAATCACCTCTTGTGATATCTTCTCGCTCTAGAGGAGCACAGGTCTTTATTCACTGTTTTGTTCTAGCATATAATTACCTGCATTAAAGTAGGACTTGTTTCTTTTCCTCCACACTAGGCACTTGGATTACATTTTCTTTAAGGTGTTTGGTTTTTTTTCCCCAACACAATACAGAAACACAGGCAAACATGAGGTTGCTTTTAATTGCCAGAACACATAACTTGAAGAGTGTAAGCCCACCTAACTCCCACCCAGACAATCTGCATCTCATCTAGAATCCCCGTCTGTGGTCCAGGGCTCACTTCCTAGGAGTCCTTTCCTTGTAGACACTTGCAAGTGTTAGATAATTTCTTAATTGGTCTGAATGCACTATGATGGCTTTGTTTTTGTTGCATACCTATTATTGGAAGCTCTGGGGCAACAAGGTCTTCCTGTGAGGTAGAGCTGTGGTGCAGTGAAAACAGCAATGGACAGGCAGCTCGCTTCCACCTCCTTCCCCAGGGGTGTCTGTGAAGCTTCCTGAAGGACCATGCTGTGACACCAGGCAGGAAGGCAGAGCCCACTGCTCCAGGACTGAACCCAAAAGGCCGTCAGGCTCATATTAGCTCCTTCTCCTGCAGTCTCTTCTCTTTTGCAGAGGAATATTTGTGGCTTAAACCTCAGGAATAGAGTGAAAATTGAATAGGTGATTAAGTTATATGGATAGATCGCCCTCACCTGTGAAGAAATTTAATTATTTATAGAAATAATTAATTTTCTTGCTAGAAAATGTAGGAGTCATCTAACAACAGAAACCTAAAATTTTCAGAGGCAACACCTAAACAGGTGCTGGGAGTAGATGGATTGGTTTCCACTTTTGGTTAGTAGACTGACAAATTATCTATAAAGAAAAAGTAATAATAATAGCAATAAGAGACAACAGTAATAAGAAAACAAAAATTAGAGAAGAAAAAGAGAAAATTAAATGTTTTAGGCAACAAAAGATACTTTTTCTTTTTTTATTCTCAGGTTTTTCAAAATGCCTCAAACTTTCCTTTGCTAATTGCTATGCAAACATTTTTTGATGTCTGTGCAAAAACATCTGGAAGCTTACGGTGGCATCTGGACATAAATATTAAAAGATCAGCAAAAACATGATACGAATTAGTCATGGGGGTAGCCATAAAAACCACAACCACAAAAGCCTCCTCCACATCTTTGGCTGCAAACATGGGTACTTTCTCTCTCAGTTTTAATGTGTTTAGGAACTGACATCACAAAGTGAGTGGTCATGACTAATGATTTGGTTTCCTTTCATTTTAACCACTCTTAATCACACTAGAAATTCCCTTGCCTGACTTAATAGGAGATAGGATAGGGAATGTCCCTCATTCCTTTTCCAAGTCCTCTTCTAAATTTTTGGTGTTCCATATGGAAGTTTTGGTTCAGTTTGCCAAATGTGTGATTGCAAGGCTCCTTCTCCTGCTGGACACAGCCTAGACGTGCACTGATTTCTTTCTGCGGTGGGCAGAGCTACTTGAGAGCAGCTGCTGTGGGCGATCACTGCTCTGTGTTCCAAGAGCACTTGTTTTAGTGTACCCAGGTGTTATATTAGTGTGCCCACTGGTGAGATGTGCTCTGACAAAGGAAAGGTGACTCTAAGGTGCAGCTTACATAGGGCAGCTGAAGGAAAAAAACAACATCCATCCAGTTCTCACAAAGTCAAAAAGCAAGCTAAAGTGGAAATTCCATGGTTATTTTTCAGCTTATGCAGTCTGGTCTCACAAATTTTGAACCTCTCAGATTGTCATTGTTGTGAATCACTTTTTCGGAAGTGGCGAGGACATGAAGGCACACAAACCATTTTGCTTTTTAATGAGTGTGTGGTGCAGGCAATAAAAGGTCTTAGAAGCTGACTGGAGTCAAGTATATATGGATTTGATAACTCAGGTCTTATTACCTTGATTTTCTCTTGGCGAAAACATACATAATAGTTTTCTGCCTCCAGAAATGAATACATAAAAGACTGAGCAGTGCTACTACAATAGAAGTCCTTTAAATTTTCCAAAGAGAACTGGAAAATGCACAGTTCAGTGATATGGATCAACTAAGCAATGCTGTGTCTTCTAGGTGCCATCACTTGCTCTTATCTTTTTTGCATTCTTGCTGTTTTCTTCCTGGTTTTTAGCTTTGTTTGCCCCACTCATTGCAGACTTCAGTGCTATTCACCTCATTCAAAGGAGAGTGCTGAGCTACAGGTGATATATATGCTGTTACCCTATCTGGACTGCTTATGGAGTGGACTTGTTCCTAAATGGTATTTCTGTTTCTTAATTATCTGAAGATATGCATAGTATTTCATGATGGAAACAGAAATGCTCTAATTGGCTGTTGCCCACTCCTGTTGCTAACCCACTGTGATATTCTGGATAGGACCAACTGCAAGGTGAACAAATTGCTCTAAAAGACTCTTAAGAATGGAAACACGTATATGCTTGTATTTGATTTCTGCCCTAATATTTAGTGAGGACTCTATAATTTAAATAAAAGGGCTAATTTTCCCCCAATTTAATCTCCTTTAAACAGTGTGGGAGTTATAAACATTATCATAATGTTACTACTTTCATATTTAAAAATATGCCCTCTAAGCATTTACATTCAAGATTTGTTTTTCTTCAGATGTGTAAATAACGCATAGCAATTTGCATCTCATGCATAAATCTTTCTCCTGTTGAATGCAAATTAAAAAATAAAAATAATCTGGCCCCCAACCCCTTTCATTTGCTTCTTTTCCCACCTCCTCTTATTTACTGCAAGTTAGATGGCTAATTCTTCCAGTGAAAATTTTGAGAATCTGTGTGTGTTTAAAAAATTATCTGACTGAAGCTTCCTTCCATGGAGTAAAAAGAAGCCTAGAGCTGATTAATAGTGTTTCCTTTTCCAGTCCTAATGAATGTTTTTCAGGTTTTATGCATCCCAGATGAATGTATTTTAAATGGTGTGTGTCTGTTTGCGTGCATGAATGTTGCTCTTTCTTGGGATTTATCCCAAATGAGTTTAGCTTCTCTGTACCTTGTAGGACAATATCGATGCTGGCTTAATCAATTTCAATTTGCTGTTAAATCAGAAACGAAGCATTTATCAGGATGAGCCAGGAAGGGCTGAATGGACTTTCAGTGTTGCCGAGGTCTCTTTGTGAAATCTGCTCCATGAAGTTTCTGGAGCTCAGAATTGACAGAAAGCTCTTCTCTGATTTGCGCTTTCCGCCTAGGCTGGATGCCTCAGGGTGTTTTACTCTACGTGTTTGCCGCACTGGCAACGTGTGTGTGTGCCTACTGATGGATATCATGGGACTCAACCAACCAAAAATAACTTCTCTAGATAGTCTTGCTGCCTTCGTAAAAATGCAGCCGAAATATCTCATTGAATCATCCTGCCCAGCTCAGCCCGGCTGCGCTATTTCTGACGGCAGAGTCACTTCTGCCCGCCCGGCTCGGAGCCAGCCCCGGCAGGGAAGGGCAGAGGCCAGCGGTGCCAGCAGAAGAAGGAGCTCTCGGCTGGGAGAGAGAGAGAAAGGGAGAAAGGGAGAGAGAAAGAGCCTTCTGCTCGCTCAGCGATCCCGGCCCCGGGAGCTGGAGACGCGGCGAACTCCGCGGCTCCTGGAGGCAGGAGCTGCTTCAGCGATCGGCTCTGGTGAGCGCCGCGGCAAGCAGGGCTGAGCATCTCCTGAGCTGCTGCCTGGTCACAGCGGTGCTAATTTTAACGTGGTGAGGGAGCGCAGGGAGGTGACGGCAGGATGGTCCCAGCTGTTCATCCCAAGGACGTGAGTGGCACTTCTATCTGAGAGGGAAGGCACGAACTCCCATTTCACTGCACAGACTGGGAGAGTGGGGAGAAGAGAGTAAAACCTTCCTTAGATTCCTGTTTCACCTCAGAAAAGTGTTTTCAGGGGCTCATCCTCTCTTCCCCTCCTGCAGGTTATATAGTTTGAAACTCCCCTGGCTGCTGCACTGACAGCTCCTTATCATTTCTACTGCAATTAATCAGAACAGGGTCGATTATGTTTTTGTCTCTGATTGTGTAAATCAGGATCCTTCTGTCTAAAATGAGGAGACCTTTGCTGCCTGGGTCCCCTTCCATCCCATGCAGCCCATCCCTTCAGCATGGCCAGGCAGTCAGGCATTCCTGGACTCAGGTGGCATATGTTGCTCCTGTGCTGAAATCAGGCAGAGGAGGACTGAGTTGAAGGACTAAGCAAGCATCATGGTTTTGGTGAGAGGAGCTGTGAGATGGATGAAGTCACCATTTTAGGGGGCCTGTTACCCCACTTTGATGCTGTGGTGCAAGGGGGACATGAGAAGAGCTAGAGGGTTTTGGCCCGCTCGTTCTGCAGCACAGCCAAGCTCATCACTTCAAGTACACTTCAAAATCTGCATGGATAGGGTGGCACTCATGCAACGTGAACTGAGAAGAAAAAGTAGATTTGGATAGAAACGTATCATAGTAAAGAAAGCAGCTCGAGGTCTCAGTAGTCTCTTCTAACAGTCCACAGGCTGCTTCCATCCCTGCTTCACACAAAACATCATAAGGGCTTTGGCCGTCACTGTGGGCCTCTCTGGGTCACCTTGAGGCAGCCAGGCTCTCACTTGAGATCACTGCTCACCTTGGGACAGCTTGAGCACAGAAAGAGCAGTGAGGATGTGTGACGCCTGCTGTGTGTTTGGAGAGGTTAATTGAAGGAACAAACTGTAATTGTAGGAATCCCCAGCAATAGAGACATTAGTGGCTTTGCTGGCTGCTCAGCATTAGCTCTTTTCTTTCCTTAACCCACAGCTCATGAGCCTGGCCAGAAAATATCTTCTGTTTTAGAGCAAGCTGTGCCTGCAAATCGAAAAGCCCTTTAAAAATATGTATTTAGACTCAGCACTGCTGTGGGAGCGACTGCTTTGCAGGTTTGTCATCTCAGGTGCAGAAGGGTTAAAATTATTTGCTCAAGGACTTAAGATGCAGAGCTGAGCGGGCAGCAGGATCTAGGAGCTGCAGTCCTTCAGGGGCCGCTCCAAACCCTGGTCCGTAATCCCTCCTTTTCACTTAGTAGCAAATGATAATTTGTAACATTGCCTAAGAGGAAAGCAGCTCCAGCTTTGCTCTCCAAACCAAGCCAGGTCAGAAATCTTCCAGTTACATCAGCTAAAACGGCAGCAAGTGTTTCTGAAGGACGGACACATTATGCATCATTTTCTTCCACCTGCCTAAACATTGGGCTGTGTGTTTCTGTTCTGGTCTTAAAGAGGAATGATGAATTGCAACTCCAGCTTGCAGGGTGTAACATTTGATTTTGCTGTATCTGTGGTTAGCAGATCGCATTCTTAATATGCTCTTGCTTGTCAAACAACAGCTCTGCAGGCAGAGATCAAAGGAGCTGGAAGGAATATGTTTCCTTCAGTCATATAGGAAAAGATGAGAGGTAACATGATCTTGACCTCTGAAAGTCAGGGACAGCTCTGGGAGTGGGTGACATGGGCCAGGACTTCTGTTGCTCATGTAATAACAACAAATGCTGGTGCCATAACACAGACGTGGATTAATTCTTTGGAGGTAGTTGTATTTTTGCAGGTCCTAACCCCTGTAAAACTAGAATTAACTGGATAAACGTATCCTGTATTGTTTGTAATTTTAACTATTTTTTACTATCTGTACATGAACAAAGCAAGCTGATTCTTAGTAGATTGTTTTGCTAAATTTTGGGTGGAGAGGAAGCAACTCCTTGAGTGAATTACATGTTCAGATTATGTCACAAAGACTGTCTCTGCAGGATTTTATTCCTCCCTAAGCAATGCATCGTCTGCCCTTTCCCAGGAAGGTTTCATACCATCCACAAACAGCAGGGGAGTGAAAAATATCATCTGTAGGACATAGTAAATTCACAACAGTAAATGTGGCTGTAAACTATAAGTAAGCTAGCACATTTACAGATGTTCATTGTAGTCCAGATGCAGCTACTGTACCTCCAAGGCTTCACAGATGAAATGCAGAAGCTGCCTTGCCATGTTGCACAGAGAATTAACAAAGTCACATGATGGTGTTGTTGCCACCTTTTTTTTTTTTCCCCAGCTGCTAAATTACATTAAAAAGCACTAAATTAACACTTAATATTTTCCTTAAGTAAATTTATGGTGTAGTATTTATTTCAGTTAATCTCAGTGCGGGTATGTGACTGTAAGTGGGAGGTGTCAATCAGTGTAATTAGAAAAGATGTGTCTGAAAAACAACCTCTGCATTACGGTATTGCCCCCACTATAAACACCCTACCACATGGTGTGTCCCTTCTTAGTTACACAGTGTAAGTCCTGTGTTGATTCAGGCTTGAATTACACAGTAAATCTTGTTTGTGAATTTATAGACTGTCCCTTTGAAGGCAGAATTGTGCCAGCCTATTTATTTAAAGTCCTTTTTTGCTGCAGCAGCGTGCTTTGGAGATGTAATACCTTATACGCAAAATCCCTGAGTGACAGCAGCTCTGCAAGCTCATGATACTTATAATACATTACGTATTATCAATAAAATGTTGCAAGACATGTCATAGATCTTCCTAACATAACTTTAAATTATGGGTACAAGTTTGACTTATCTATTGATGGATTAGAGGCTAAGCTTAGATTGTTAAACAGAATTAAAAGGCGCACAGCATCATTAAACAAACTGTTTCAAGTAAAATGTCTGTATTTCACCATAAAAAGTCAAAGTATACCTGAAATGCTAGTTGTCCCCAAGGCAAGTGTTGTGGGTTGGACTTATAAAGTTTAAAGATACCCATAAACAGGTCTTCAAGTATTTTTTAAAAATTACTTTTGCCATTGCCCTCATATTAATTATGATCCAAATTTCTCCCAGAAACTTTGGCCATCCTGAAACATTTTGATCTCCCAGCCCCCTCAAAGCAAACCAGAGAAAATAAGCTCTGAACTGCCAGGAGATCTACACAGCACCCAAACCTTTAGTATCAGTGACACGTAGATTGCCTGCCTGTAGTGTGTCATTTCTGAGTTGAGATTCATTATGTCAAGACTGGAGAGTGCAGTGACAGTGAGGCTCCAAACAGAGATTTACAAGTGACTCCTCAGACATGCAGGAGTCTATGCTGGCAGATCCAGCTGAAGACTTTGTGCGTTAGGTCACAAATGACTCTTTGCAAATTTTCAGAGACATTTTGCAGGTTTTGTTTGTGCATGATTGGGTAGCTTGACTAATTTTTATTTATGGAGTGGGTTTTGGCATTTTAACTGTGGGTTCTTTGCCACATCTTTTTCTCTTTGTGTTCTCTTTGTGTTAGCACTTTGGCAACAGGGAAAAAATTAAGGCAAGTCATTTAAGTGACTCGCCTGAAGTTATGTAGAAAAACAAGGATAGGGCCATAAACAGCTCAGAGATGCCCTGTTTCCTAGCCCTCCACTTATATACTGGAAATATTCCTTTTTTTTCTGAGTGTCATTAGGATTGACTGTCTGTAGCAGGGTAAATAAGGCTTCTTCTTTCTATACTTTGTTTAAAACATTGAATTTTATTTTTAGGATGTGAACTTCTGTATTGTGGGGGTAGTAGGGTGTGCTTAGTCTAGCAAGCAGATGGAAGGCAAGAAGCCCAGAAATTACTGCCTTTTATTCATTATTTCTATAATATAATTTCTGGATCAAGTACAAAACCATGACTGAGAGAGAAAGAGAACTTTTCCATTGACTTGAAGGGGGATGGAGAGAGGCATTTAAAAGAAATGTGTCCTGCTGATGAGTAAGCTGGCATGCATCGCTGAGTCTTTAGTTTATTCTATTAGAGTGGACAGCATTTTACTGTTGATTAAAAAAAAAATAAAAAATTACTCAGTACATTACACATGCCCCATAATCACAACTCTCTCTCCCTGAGCACTGATCAGTAGTAGTGACCTTTTGGGTAGGGTGTGGAAGGCTAAATAGTTTTGTGTTAATTAGTACTCCTCTGTGCTCTGGAAAATCCTAAAATTTTAACAATTTTGCTGCGCTTCAGGTCCTTTGAGACCTGACATTGGCTACGACAAAAGAATATATATATTTGAACTGTAGTGCTCTAAGTAATTCTGCTGCATTGTGTTTGTTTTGATTTAGGTTTTTGTTTGTTTCTTTGTTTGTTTTGTTGTAATCTCTCCTAGAGTGATAAAAAAGCTTTATTTGACAAGTCAAAAAAGTTCATTTTCACTCCTATTTATTCAGTCTCATATGCTGAAAAAACAAAGGCACAAATAAGAGCAGCCTGAACTCTGCATTGGACTTCCCTGACTCTTTCACTTAACCTTAA
Source organism: Cinclus cinclus (assembly GCF_963662255.1). Classification (NCBI taxonomy): domain Eukaryota; kingdom Metazoa; phylum Chordata; class Aves; order Passeriformes; family Cinclidae; genus Cinclus; species Cinclus cinclus. The sequence goes on along the minus strand of NC_085048.1, from coordinate 74,742,366 downwards.
AGTTCACTGTGCTCAAAACTAATAGCATTTACTTGTCAAGAAGCCAAAATAATGACATTTTGTGCCATTATTCTAATGCATTTTTCACTGTGCATTTTCTTTAATTATTTCCATGAGTAATATCATTATGCATTCATGCCAATACAATTCTGATAATTAATTTACATGGTGGCAATTTCTTAATGATTTTGATGTCAAAGTTAATAGCAACATCTGATAGTTGATCTCTTTGAGCTGACATAAATTTAACTTTTAATGTATTGATGCCAAAACCAACAGCAGCATCAAATTACATTGCAGAAAAAAGGATAAAATCCTCAGTAGAAAAGTCTTGAGCCTTACCCAAGGTTTATAGGTTCAAAATAAAACCAAGGCCCCTACACACAATATGCATGTCAGATTTTTACTTCCTCTTGGTTTGTTTATTTATTTATTTACATGTTAATGGTATTGATGTCTCATATTTAAGAGATCAAATTATAGGCTATAATATAAAAGATGTTGTACTCTTGCCTCCAGCTTGGTGAATGTATTCCATAAATTAAAAGGGGAAAAAATGCATTAATTAAGTTTTAGCTTTCTGGTTCTTTAAGCATGAAGTCTAAATTGTTCTGAAGGGAAAGAATTTAGGACTGATCTCGGAACCCAAAATTGTGTCTTGGTTTGTGATTTCAGTTTGCATCATGTGGTAATAAAATCAGCAAAATAGACTTTATGTGGAGAAAAATATTGTTCATATCAATAAAACAAGAAACAGAACAATGCAAAATAATGTTTGAGATCAATATTTTTAGTAAATTTTTTGCTATATGGAAGTGATGCATAGATAAAGAGATAATTGTATGTGCTATTATATATGTGTATCTGTCTTTTTAATATTGACTCATGTAAGTATTACAAGACAAAATAAGCCCATATTCTTCAAGTCTGTGCCTAGGACATTTGAAGATCTCTTTACAAGTCTATAGGTATTTTTATTTACCGGTTAAATATTTTAGTATACATTAGAATTGAAAAAATGTACGTGAAACAAATTATGATAGCCATAAAATGGTGATGGTTGTTTTCCCTTTATTTTTTTAATGAAAAGCAAAGCCTCATTCCATGACACAGTCACTAACATAATATTTATTTCCCCCTGCTTCAGCCTGTTAAATATATAGATGAAATGTTAAAAACCATTAGAAATAAAATTGATCCTGCTGTATATCTCAGCCTTTTCCCGAACTGGCTTTTCATCAATGATATCCACCAAGGGAGTGCACATTTCATTTTATATCGTGAGGAGATAATTATACAGCCTCAATTAGACCTCTCATTGCAGGAGTACAAAGGGCTGCTAGTGCAGACCCAGATCATTTGCCTCTAAAATGCTCTACCTTTCCCTCTTCAGACTTGGCAAGCAAGGTGCCTGCCCTTACCTGCTAAACAGGAAGATATGTCTGATTGCTTTTAGCTTCTATTAAACTTGTTTTCACAAGCATGAAGACACATACTTGCTTGAAGCCAGCCCCCCAAGATCCAGGCATGTCAGTGTTCATTTTCTCTGTCCATCCTGTGGAGATGAATACTGCTCCACCCAGAGAAAGTTTATTGGGTGATTTTAAGTCCCAGTGGTGATGGTGAGGGTGAAAATGACAAAAATAGCTTAATCCCTCATGTGTATTTCTTGGGAGTTATACTTTGGAAGAAGCCTGTGGGATGAGAGGGACTTTGTTTGCCCAGAATTTTTTGTGCAGTGTACCATGAGTGCAGATGTTCAACTACACACCTGCAAGTTCTTGTAAATGTAGTGCTGTGGTGGAGTACGTAGGAACAACATGGTGGGGAGGAGATGCCTGAGAGCCCTTAAGTTTCAACCACCCTTTGTTAGGACACACACATCTTCCATACATTTGGACATAAGCTGAGTCTACCTCAGCCTTTGACTCTTAGAAAAGCATTGATTTGAGGCAGATACTAGTCATATGAGCAAGGACAGTGAGAGAGGAGACTTGAAAAGATATAGGGAATGTGAAATTTTTTGTTATGCAGGTTTTGTCAAATGTGTTTCCTGCTCACACATTTGTGATGAAGATCTGGGATGCTTCCTTCAACTTAATAATTTAATTTTAGGGCCTATTTTGGGGTGTGGAGAAAAGGGAGATTTCTTTCTCCATAATATTACCTTATATTAATTCTATTTTATTTTAATAATAAATTTTAAAAATAAAAACATTTCATATTATGGAGACTGAGAAAAGAGTGGAATACTGACTGTCCTTTTCCCTTGGTCTGCAGAAGGTACAGGTTTTAGCTGTTCAAATTTCCTTTGGAAATAGGGTAATCAAGAACACATCTTGGTTTTAAGAATAGCTGCTCAGTGAGAAAGAGCAGTGTAAATGTTATCTTTATTCCAGGTGAGTAGAAAAACCTCTGAAAAGCATTTCTGAGGAGTGTTAGCTGTGTGGGTTGATTGTTGGAAGGTATAAGAAATATGACTGTGATTGTGGTTTGTACACTGAGAGACTCTCCCCCACAACCAGAATGGCTTTCCTGTGTGTGGCATTTCAGAAACCCCTTTTTTCTGCCTTCAGCCATGTGGAATGCCTGTGCAGATTTTTTTTTTTTTTTTTTTTTTTGTGCAGGGCTTGTCATGAGTTGGACACAACCTCTTTGGAATGCAATGTAGGAGTGTGAAAAGGAGTTTTAAAAAATTCAGAGCTGCCTGAGGATTGTGAGCATTACTAATGAAAATCTGTTTGAGTTTAATGTTGAAACTAAATATCCCATAGAACAGAATGAAATTGACTTCTTCCCTCCCCAAAACTCATACTGAAATTTCCATAATCTTAAATCTGGCCCAAATAACTTAGCCTCTGAGTCAAAAACTGCTCCCTATTCCTCACATAAACACCCACACCCAGGCATCTTGTATGATATTCCATTTCTTCAGAGCCAATTATTTGACACACCCTGTTATTGTGGACTATCTTAAATTAGCTCCATAGTGACTAAAGCATTTATTGACTGCTCAGGAACCAGGAGTTCATCATGTTAAGAAGCTCCCAGGCTTCAATTGTTGCAATAGAAGTCATTTAGGACTCTGATGGTGGCCATGAATCATGGCAGGGGCACCACCTGGCAACAGGTCTGTGTCTTCTAAAGTGAGGGATGTTCTACTTATCCCCTACACCAGGCAGACATGGAGTGCTCTACAGATGGTGGGATGCATCTTGTAGCAGTGTCCCTTTGAGTCACGAAGTCTGAGGGAGATGGCAGCAACAATCCACTACTCACTTTCTTTAATCAGGTGTGAGTGCAGAGGTGGGACTGTGGGTATGATCTAACTGCCTTGGTCCTTGGTGCAGAGGCAGAGAGCACAGGTCCTTTCTGCAGGAACAGTAATTAGTCAGAAGGCAGTCTAGCTACCAAGTACAATGCTCATTGTTTCTCTCCTTGACAGCTAGCTCAGGCTGGTTATTAACACAAAAAAGTGTTTTCACTTTGAAAGTAATTTTATTCCCTCCATCCTCCACTGTTACATTTCCTTTGCAAAAACTGTGCTGAGTCACATTACACTGTGGCTAAGGTTGTGGGACCACTTTAAGGTGCCACTTTGGTGCACTGGTTCAGAAATCTCAGACTGGACCAAGACCAGAAAAGCAAGCAGTGGAGGTGATGCTAGCCTCTCAGTTCCCATGGCACGGACGGCTGCACAGTGAGCTGAGGGAAAAGTTTTGTGGGAGAAGTTCCACAGCACATTCCATGACAGCTTTTTGACAAGAAGGAAATTATTTCCTCTGTTACTTGTTGCACTGGGATTGATTACACTGAGTTCTGTAACCCTGAATATCTTAATTCTGCAGACCATAAAGAGCTTTCACTGCAACTAGACAGTCACAAATGTCCATTTACTGCACTGTCCCTGTCACCCAAAGATTTCAGTCATACAGCTTGCTGACTAATTGTAACAAGCAATGTGTTTTTAGCACAATGGGCATTTGCAATCTGCAATATTTATACATAAAGCCTTAAAAAATATGCTATGTCTGACTAATAAATCATATGATTTTAAAGGAGGTTATGTATATTTTTACATCCACTTTAGACTTATACACAGAGAGTATTACCAATTGTTTACATATGTTAGAATCTCTTGCATTTAAATAGCTCATTATGCAAATATTTACAAAATACATGGATATCTATTTTTATTGTACCCTCTATTCATTCACTGAGCTAAGATTTAATGTCTAAACATTGTCTGCAGAGTCGCATGTGCAGTAATGTATTATGACTAATTATGTACTATATACAGTTACACAACAAAAATAACAGATCCAAAAATTATTAGCCTTACAAAGGAAAGCACTCAAATTTATGGAGCATCAGAGGTAAGGTGCAATCTTATTTCAACCCCCAATTATGCACACATGTGCCTTATACCATGGCCTTCACTAGCCATGCTCTGGTTGTCCCCCAGCTGCCTTCAGCTGCGATGGGTGCGTGTGCCCCAGGTTGCGTCACAGGCCAAGGCTATGACCAAGGCTCCAGCCAAGCCTTGGGATCAGAACAAGGCAAATTTATAATGTTTCCCAGGCAAGGACTTTTCCCTGGATCTGGTCACCTAAGCAACTGACCGGGCTCAGTGAGTTTGCTTCTGATTTTCCCACTCAAGCAGCAAAAACTTGCAGAAAGAGAACACCCTGCACTAATTCACCTCTCTGGCTGGGGCCATACACCAAGCAGGACTAATTTTGCATTTGAGACATTTGAAAGAGCACTGTGGTCTCATATAATCAAAGACAGCCTGAAGTAATTGTGTTGAAGGGTTTTCCTGACCAGAATATCTTCCACCAGGAAAGGCTGTTTTATCAGAAGTGAAATACTTCATGGGAACATTTTGTTTGTGATGATATTTTTGACAGAAAAAAATGTGAGTGATTCAAAATCTGAAGAATGTTCTTAGTGCTGGTTGCTTCAATGTTGGCCATATATTATTTATATTTACTATTCATGAGTTAAATATTATAAAATCCCTTGCACATTGTCCTTGGAACGTTTCAGTTCTGTTAATTCTGACATTGACCAATTTGATTATTAGAAGGCTTCAATAAGTTTGGGTTTTAACATTTATGTGTTTATTGGCCATTATGCATGCACAGCGTTTTCCTATAATTTAAGAAAACAGGAAAATTCCAGAAACTTAATTTCATCAGAATTTAAAACTGCTATGAGGATGATATCCAATCTTAAAAAAAAAATAAAAATCTCAATAATAGATGGCAACTCTTGTTCTATCTATTATACTGCAAACAATTTGTCCTTGAAAGTTACTCTGAAAAGAGTAACTGTATTTCATTTTTTAAAAATACAATTTATAGAGAATTTGTAACACAAAGAGAAGATACTTGAAGCCAATTTTTTTAGTGTTAGCTGAATCAGTGATGAATATAATGTATACAATTACCTACAGTTAAAATTTCCTAAAGCTAATTTATAGCAATATGCATCCCAATAAAAATCAGACTAAATAAAAGTTATCTTAAACTGAAGACAGGTTGGACTACAGTAATATAATTGGGATAGAGATTTCTCAGGATGACTAAATGAATCTGATCCCAAATCTTTTATTTCCAGTTCGCAAAACATTTTGTAACTTCCTGGGTGTATATATTAATTGACATATGTCACACTACATTCTGATTATGGGAAAAGGTAAAGCAAAATAGTGATGAAGGAGACTCACGTAGACAAGTATCAGGAAATGTTAAGAGTTTTATTAAAAGGAAATACTTTCATAGCATTTCATATTAAATAAACAGTGTTTGGCTAGTGTCTGACATAACAAATCAGGATTCTTCAATTCATTACTCACTTGCTGTCTTTGGAAATAGGAGTGCTCACAGCAGGCATGCTCACAAGTGTAGTGTGGGTAGTAAGAAATCCACCTCCAAAGAGTTCACTGCAACAAGACCTTTTTTGGCTGTAGCCTTGACTGCCTTTTCTGTCAAATATTAATTGGTTGGGAAAGAAGAGATCACCCTGGTTTTCCAAAGACCCTTAGATCTGTGGCTACAACACCTTCCATGCTTTGTTAAGTTTAATTTTCTACTAACCTCTTGTTGGCGATCTTAATAGAGAAGCCAGCTTCTAATCTTCCAGGGACTGGGATTTTTGAACAACTCTCCTATAGACATACTGAGGGCCAAGAAAGCCAAGAGGGATTATGAAGTGGATCTCATGAGTGTATTTATGAAAGGGATTACAGACCAAGTTTTCTGCAGCAGCAGCCAACTGTAGTTGGTGGGTCAGGAGTTTCTTTTTTTGCTGAAGCAGACATGTCCAAACTCAAAAGGACCAATGTCTTCTCAAAAGCTTCAGCTCCTTACTAGAGGCCAATAAAAGCTATCAAAGGCATAGGCTCCTGCTGCTAAAATCCAGGACCAGAACTCAGACCAGGGAGTTTCCACTGAAGTGTCACTGGGGTCCTGTCTCTTCTACTGGCTTCCTTTTCCTCCTACCCCCACCTCAGTCTCACAGAGTGGTCTTGGGAGAGCCAAGCAATGTACACATCATATTTTCACATCTAAAACAAAGGGTGAAATATTGCATAAACCACCCTGATGATGGCAATGATGCTTGACTAAAATACGGTAGGTGTGCCAGTCATTGCTGCAGTAAGGCTACACCAGAGTCCACTGCTTGGAAGACACCAACCCAAGTAATTCTACAGTCTCAGCTTGCTCTGGTCTAAACTTAAGACTCTTTCAGTTCCCATGACACCCTCTTCTATCACTGGAGATATATTCCATCACACCAGATCTGTTCCAGATGGAATGCAAAATGCCTTTGAAAAGAAAAAGGGAGGCAAAAAGCAGGACACACCTGTGCATTTCACATGTGATTTCCACCCACCTTCTGCCATATAGCTACAAAAATGTTGAGTTTTATATATAAATAAATGCACTTTTTCATCACTGCAACTTGTAAATAGGAAATGAAGTCACAATCCTCGAAATTGTAATGGCAGGCACACAAAGACACAGTTGCTGGCACAGAATTCAATTAACAGATAGCAATCACCCTTGGGTGACTGTGTGAGGTGGAAATATACAGGCATGCTAATAAGTAATATCTTAAAGCCAAGGCGTTTATCAGCCAGCAGCCAGACATGGGCATAAGTGTGGGCAGACAGCACTGCTCTGGGATATTTAATAAAACCTGCTCTCTTCACTTGAGGATTTGTGTTTAATCATTTGGTAACATTTTAGAAACATCTAGCCTGGGAAGCTTCTCAAATGGAAATGCTTAGGTCAGAAAAGGTAGAGAGTTATTTACTGATACTAAAATAGCCAAAGGAACAAAGTGGATTCTAGGTAATATTAACAGAATGCTTTGTTGCCATCTTTTTGACCTTTTAAGTTTCTGGGGTATGACTGCTACGCGAATCACAGCCTTATCTGGGTAAACATGCAGGAGGCGTTCATTAATACTGGAAAAGTGAATGATTGAACTCCTGTTTGAAATAAAATTTTAACTCTTTTTTTGCTTGGTTGAACGCCTAAAGCTAAAATAGTTTTCTTCTAGACTCCTTGAACTTTAATTTACATTGCATTTTGGCCTTTCAAAGGCTTCAGGCAGGCCAAATTTTGTCATCAGCTGAAAGATGTTCAATTTAAACTTTCTCACCAGGGCTCTCTTTGTGCCACAGCAGCAGAGTGAACTCACAGGGCTGTTTTGCATGGCTAAATACCACTGCTTGGAGGAAAGGCAAATCCAGTAGCAAAGTCATGAGTTTCTTTAAAGGAAGGCAGTTCAACTTAAGGAGATATTTATTAGAACCTTTCTAAAGAAGAAATGTAAGGGATGGTGTTAGTACATCCTTGGGTAACTGCCCAGGGTTAAAAGATTCATAAAATGGAAGTGGTTTGGAGCAGGACACAGGAGCCTAGTGATGGGACATGCAGCAAGCATCATTTGCTAACCATTCCCTAGGAAGGCTGGAGGGTGTTGGCTGTGAAGCAGACAGTGTTGCCAGTACATGCTCTCACTGCTTTTGGTTTTGCCTCTGACCTGGGTGTGCAGTCATAGCTTTAGTGGTCATTGGCTCTGCCCTGGCAGCTGGGCTGGTGACAGCAAAAAGTCTGTTTCCTTTACTTCTTCCCTGAGAGCGGGGATCACCCCTCTGAGCACATTACCTCAGCAGCCTGCAATGTCCCCTCACTGGTGTGGTTGCCTGCTTTGCTTTCTTTGGAATATTTCTATGCCCGTTCAGACTCTGGTGGCCACCAGTAGTTGTATAGCAGTGTCCAATTTGCAGAGCCTTAGTCATTTTGCTTTGTCAGAGGAACCATTGATAGGTGGGCTGAAACAAATGTTAAAGATGGGCAGTGACATGCAGCAAACACCCTCTAACAGGTGCTCTCTGTACCTGTTCCCTTTACCCCTGGGGATTCACGTGGCCTACAAATCAGTGTCCAGAGCCTCTGCCAGCCATTTTCCACACTTCTGGCATGCAGCCCAGCCTGGGCTCTGCTCAGGAAGCTGCAAAGTGGCTCTGAATAGCTGCTGTGACGCTGTCCCTATGCTGCTCCTGTCACAAAGAGTTTTCAGTGCCCGCCTCACTAATGGATGGGTTTCTCCTACAGAGAGTGCCAAACAATGCAGTGATACATTCAGGTTTTATTAGTGTGAGTTTAGCGTGGCCACATTATTCATAATGGAAACAGCACAAGAGAACTGCACTGTTCATCCCAAAAGCAAGACCATAAATCCTGTGAGCCACGCAGCACCGTCGAATGATGTGTTTTCACCACTTATTTAGCAGGAAAGCTATTTGTAGTCCCTCTGTATGTAAACCCAAGCTGTCTTAATATTGCAAGCCCAAACTGTGTTGGAGGAGGTAATAGCAACAAAAAAATAGCAACCAGTGCATTTTAGAAAACTCGGTCGTAATTCTGCAATACCAGGGCTCAGTCCCCGTGGCCAAGTGAAAGGGGAGCAAGTGCTGTGGGTGTGTGCTCTGCTGAGGGGGCTCAGCCCTTGCCCTTCTCTGGGCTGTGATGGTGGGGTGCTGTGTTTGCTTCAGGTCTGAACATGGATGTGCCTTGCTGAGGAGTGTGTGTTTGTGTGGGGCACGGGGAGACCTTGTGCTGCTGCTCACACTAGGTTTGCTTTCACAGAGAGCAGCTGCAGCAGCAGGGTGTGTGAAGTATGCCTGCTGGAGGTACATTAGTGGCCTGAGTGCGAGTTGGTCAAGAATTAAAGATAATTGTAGTTTACTGCAATAAGGATACATCCAACATAAATCTAACATAAATCAGGCTTTTAGGTGTCAGGAAGCAGTACTAGCTATATGCTGATTTGCTGTTACATGTTCCTTGTGAGGCTGTCCCTGAGGAAGTCAGCCTGGGCTCAGGATGGGAGCAAGTAGTGGCTTGGGAGGAGCTAGGCTGAGAGCACTAAGGGAGTCCTTCATAGGCACTGTGTGACTACGAGAGAGCTGAAGCTGACTTTTGTGTGCTTCTGCATTCGACCCAGTGACCCAGAAATGAAGGGCTACAGAAGCTATTACCAGCCTTTTCAACTACTGCCTCTTGCAAAACTCCTGTCACCCTGCTTCCATCAGCCCTGGCAAGGCCTGGAAGCGGGGCAGTGGAAGCCCATCTCCTGTGGCCTAAGCACTGTTTCTTTTGATGACCCGCAGCATTCACTGAGGGAAGTGTTCACAAGAAGATTCATGAACATTTTAGATGTATTATTAGTTGGTTCAGATGTGATGGCTCGGGGAAATTACTGATCGGGTTCTTGTTATCTTTACAGGAAATATTGCCTGAACTTGTGGACGCATCTCTCTGTCTCTCCTCCCCCTTTCTCTCTTGCATCCATACCCTCTCCAGTATGACCATTAAAGCAATTCAGTCTGGGCTGGGAGAGGAATCTCTAATTTCCTAAGCCTCACATCTAAAGCAAGCTCTCTGCACTCCTCCAGCTACTTTGTTCACTGTTGGTATTAGCACTGGAAATGCTGACAGCAGCTGCTAAAGGTTAAATGTGTTTGTAGAAAATCAATAGTGTGGTGCCCCATTCTCCCTTTTCCCTCAGCTTCTCAGGTGGAAAATGGCCCCTGGATACATGAAAAATATAAGTTCACATTTCTCCATCTCAGAACACAGGCATTTATGCAAGAGGCTTAAAAGATATCTTTTATGATCCTGGTACAGCAACACTTCTCTTAATTCAGTGCTTGGAAGAGTGACAGAGGCTTCTGGAAGTGTTGGTTATTATGCAGGGCATGTGTTTTAAAACGTTAAGTACCTTGATTGTCTCTCACATAGCTAGTGCTGTCAGCAGTTTGCTCAGTGCTTTTATGCGCCTTTTTCCTCCCAGAGACACCTGTGTTAAGTTCAGAACTGATTCTGCTTCTAAAGCAATTTATTAAACATCTTCAGTGCACCACTTCTGTGAAGAGGTCAATTTGTTCTTTCTGCCTAGAGATGCAAAACTCTTGGTTTCTGTTGGTAAATGCAAGTATTAGGTGACTTTCCTGCTGTTTAACTTAAGCTTTCCTTCAGTTCATTCTCTCTAGTGATCTCTTCCTTTAACATAGAAATTTATTATTCATGAAATGTGGAGACATGCTACTGTACTGGTCTAGTGCAGGTGCAGTTGGGTAGCCTGGCATGGCCACAGTCTGCTCTTCATCCTCTTCTGGAGGACACATTTTCCAGATGACTGAAAACATCTGTTTCTTTCTCTTATGTTCCTTTGTCTTGCTTGCAAGGTGCCAGTGTGGTGGTGGTGGGTTGGCACATGTTCATGTCATGAGGTTCCTGGAGCACAACCAGCCTGAAGCTGGTCCCTAAAGCAGCTCATGCACAGGCTGCTGGATATGTGTGAGGAGTCTCTGGCTTTTGGTTCTCTCTGAGGTGGCTTCCCTGGAGATTAAAAACAGGACTCAGTGAAGGAGTCCTGCCCCAAAACCCAGTTTTGTAATGTTTATTCCCTTGTCTTTACTGCTGGGAGAGAAGTCTTCAGAGAGGTGTTATCTATAAATCCTCACTCTCACAGGTCCAAATGCGTCTATGTATCCTCGTTTGTGGGTGGACTTTTTATGTTTGTTTGTTTGCATTGTTTTTAATATGGATATTTCTGGTATGTAAATTGACCTGGATCTCATTTGCACATACTAGATACAAAGGTTTAATAGTAAAATACAAAGTTTAGGTGTGATGAACTGGATCCAAAATAAAAATTACATTGCAGGGCTTCTGCATAAACTTTTTTCCTCTCTTTTTTCCACCACCCATCATTCTTATCATTGTTCTGTGATCACTTTTATTTTGCCATTCCAGCTAGTAATATGGCTCATGGTGTTTGGCTAGCCCACCAGTTCTGGAGGGAGCACATTTGCTGAAATAAAAATTAGTAGGTATTCCTAAAGTTACCCCTAGGACCTTGGTCAATTTTTAATGAGTAGACCTGAGACAGCAGGTCTGGAAGTAAGAAGGACCATTTCTATTGGAATATCAAATGTACTAATTAAACTGTCATCCCAAGACAAATATGAATATACAAAGTCAATATTTCCCTTGATCAGGGAATATTTTCGCAAAATCCTTCTATCACTTATTACAGAAGTTATAGCTTTTTTTGGAAAGATTTTTATCTAATGTGATTTCATATAATTTTCTGGACTGCATTTTACATAAAGTGTAGTTGCTTTCAAAGTTTTTTGGGGTTTTTTTGCAGAGAGGAGGTCCTGTTATTTTTTCTTATTTTCTTTTTAATTTTTTTTTTTTTTTGTTAGACAAAGTCAGACTGCAAATTTAAGAAGGAAAACTGATTACAAAAGGTACCTGGAGAGCATAAATCAGTGGGAACTTGAGAAGTAGCAGACTCTTAGAGCTAGTGATAGAGTAGTACATTTCTTCTTTCTTTTATCACAGAAAGGGTCTATAGAAGTATGTACTTGAATCACTAAAAATGTTCTCAAGGATGCTGTCCAACTTGGTATTCTTAGTTTTGATTTAAATGAAATATTTTTAGCATGTGGTTCATTTCCAAACAAATCAAACAAAAAAAAAAAAACAAAACAAAACCCAAAAAACCTTGAACCATTAAGTGATACTTCACATTTCCTGTTGGAAAATATTTCAGAAGCTCATAAAATGTCTCCAGCCCTTCCAATATATCAAGTCATATTAATTTATGGTAGTCAATGAACAGTCAGAAATGATAGAGTAGAAAGATGGAGAGCCTATAATATTTACTTTTTTCTAGAACTGTATATCAGAGGGCTTTCTTTTTTTTTTTTTTTCCCTTTATACACAACTCAGGCACAGCATCTCTTCTTCCTTGCTTCAGGAGAAAAAGGGGGGAAAATGAAAGAAGGGGAAGAATCTACATATTTATATTATATTATGTCTCCAAGTAGCAAAATCCCTCTGCCAGCTATCGGCGGGTGTGTAGCCCTTCCTCAGGAACATGCTGTATCTTCTGAGTTCCTGTGCTTGTGACATCACTGTGCTTTTGCTCTGCAGAACCATGAATGGGGCCATTATGAGGGGCTGACAGATAATTAAGATTCTGAGAGGGGTAGGCTGCTAAAAGCGTGTTTAGTGAGGAAATTACAAGGCCAATAAAAAAATGTTTTTGTGATTTCTGATTGTATTCTTTTCTTCAGTGGGTTTAATTTTTCAAGGTCTGGCTGGATCATGGTGAAGTTTTCTTTCATCCATTTTTTTTTCTCTCTGCAACAGGAGCTGTGGCTGGAATGTAAGTCCAAGTTAACGAAGCAGCCTTAAAGTTGAGGAGGAAGAGGATAAACTGCAGCTCTGAGGCACAGACCATTGGAAATTCCTCTTTCAAACCCTGCCTTTGCCACTCACTGGAGTTATTTGATTTGGGAACAAGATAAGAATTCACAGTATCTGATTTGTAGAAATAACCTGGAGGAAGGAAAAACAGTCAGAAATATTAATTTCAGATATAATTTTCATCTCTCTCTTTCCTAAAAGACTTTTTCATCTCTAATAACATTAAGCAAATACAAAGCACAGATTTTGGGGAAGTTGTGCACTGACTGACAAATACATCTGCAAATAGCCCACAGTTCAGCACTTCTTTTCCTGTCAATACTCCGTGACCAGGAAAGGTTTGGAGCATAATTCTCTCCCAGTAATCAATCTTCTCCCTTTCTCTTTCTCTCTATTTTTTTTTCCCCTAGTAAGAAATAGACCTGGAAATTCATTGCTGATTTCCCAGGAGTGTTATTCATGCTAGTTTATTTATGTATTTATTATTCAAGTGCAAACTATTGCAGTTCCTTGTGGTAAACTGCAAATCAAACTGATAGAGGCAGAGGGCTGGCTGTCACACCAAGTGCCATAGGGATGAGTGCCACTGCTGTGGCTGCTACTGCCCCTAAGTGATGAGGTGTGAGGACAATTCAGCCTCCCCAAGCTCACATCTGCCCAGATCTTGGCTAGAGCTGGAAGAGAACAGTATGCCTTCACAAGGATTTGATTGTCTTCAGCAGGACATTTAATACAATTATATTTTAACATGTGAGCATAACAGTTTATTGTGCTAAAGTGCTGGAGCTGCAGGTAGGAGAAATCTATATTAAGGTTGGTAAGAAAGGGGCAACTTCAATTTGGAGTGGGGTCAATTGCAAAAATTAAAGGTGTCTCTAGCGTAGCACTTCTTTCTAGGCTTCCTTCCTCTTATTCCTGATTTTTCATGACCATTTCTCATCATTTATTCACATCCATATACACAGTCCTTTGTTACTGTGTGAAAAACCTACACAAAGGCGGTTCATTGATTACACAAAGGAAAAAGAGAAATTCCTGTCAAATGCTTAAAGAAATCAAATTAAAAGAGTTGTCATTTTACTTTATTGACTTAGTATTGTTCCCTTTCATAGCAAAGGATAAAAATGTGAGTTTGAAATGGTTGTGTTCCTTTGTGTGGTATATTGATTTCCATACAGATATGCTGATTTACACTAGCAGAAGTCCTAATTACTTATTCGAATGCCATCTTCCTGTGTCATCTTGGTAGAGACATAATGTCCCTGTATTTTCATGTGACCTTGTCTCATCTGCAAAGCTCGAATTTCATTGCCACTCTGGGAAAGGTTACTGGTGAGAAATGTTTGTGCAGTAAATGGATTCTTAAATTTGAATAAGACCCATTTTTTAATGTGCTGAAAACCAGGCTTAGGTCCAAATACCTTAGAAACTTGAAAAGATTAAAACTTGGATGTAGACTGAATTGTGCTACTTAAATTTATTTGAAGTACATAAATCTGTGTGCAAATAATATAAATCTGCATGTACATGTGCGTGTGTAGATATAGAGGCACAACATATATATGTTGGTACATAACCATACAAATGTACATGTCTTGCTTCAGTCTCATGCTTGGAAATAATAATTGACTTTCACCGGAATTCCATCAGTGTTTACTTCCTTAAAGAGAATTCAAATTTTAAAAGTGTTAAAATAATTTCTTGAATAGATAAAGTAATTACTGATGGGAAAGAAACCAAACCAAAATGAAGGAATCTATTCCAGGTTTTTTTGAAAATTTCTCTCATTGGCTAAGAACTAGATTTTAGACATAAATGTAAGTAGAGTATTTCAAAATGTTTATTAGTTCCTTATAATTGTTCTGTACCAAGCTCAATATAGATTTCAATTTGAGTAGGATCATGATAAGAAGAAAACCCCCTCTATATGGCTAATACAAAGTAAATAAATTTTGGAAGTGCTAAGTAGTGATTGGCAGGTGGAGGGAAAAGATATCATGTGGGATGGATGGCAAACCAGGGAATCAAAATGTGGAAAAGAAGTAGACATAGAATCATTCTGGTTGTTTTGGAGAAAATCACTGACTCCTGATTCTGCAGAAACAAAGACGGGGTGGCCTGGATTAAAATACTTTTTTACCAGCAAATCCAGTCTTCAGGATAGTTTGAATAGCCCATTCCAGTTTTGGCTCATGTCTGTTTTGAATAAACAGTTCAACACTCTGGGTATTTTTCAGTTCCCTGTGGGCTGGCAGAGAAAAGATATGCGGCAGAGAGGACTGAAGGAGATAATTTGCTTAACTTTTGCAGGCCTGCATGGATGCACCTCCCTGAAGGCAGCAACATTCAGCCACCCTCATTCCCAGTACTGACTGGTGTACCAGGTAGAAGCTGCTGGTCTCATAGACAGAAAGTGTTTGGTGCTCAGTGCTTCAAAAACATGTTTACAGGGGTTTTGCATAATTTAGGACCATAACAGAAAACTCGTGATGCTCTGAAACTGGGGCTGGTTCCATTTTGGCAGGGATGGCTCCAATGAACCCAAGAAAAACAGGGAAAGCAGCGAAGTGTATTTGCCTCCCCAAACCCTTGTATATAAGCTCATGCTAAATCTCTGCTGTATTGCAGACTCCTTCTATGAGAGTATCCGAATGTGTCATTAGCACACAGAATCACAGGAGCCACATTTCATCAGCAGATTGGTGTCTGAAGCAGTTTTTTACATGTGCAGTATTTTTCCATAGGATGTGACTTTAGAGTAAGACGCAAGCTGTTAAAAGGGAGAAAATCAAACTTTGGCTTAATTTTTGTCTCGCCGATGGACATATAAAAGTTAAAAAAAAAATTGACTGAGCTTTTGAGAAAGTGCAAGGCTGGTATTCCTCAGTTTACAAAGACAGATATTTGGTTAATGCCAGCATTCCAAAGACCTGGACAAGGCTTCAGCCCTTTGGTGCAAAGTGCCCTGCAAATCCAAGGTATGAGACAGCTCTTGTCTCCAGGAATTTTCCTTCTCTGCTTATAACCTGCAAGGAGGGAGGCTATCCTGCCTGAGGCATTGCAAGTGGTTAACTGGAAAGCTGAAAGCAGAACCCAGTTCTCCAGCCCAGTGTCTTGCATGATGAGCTTCACTCTGGTTTGGTTACTATTTTCCCACAGCAGTGCTCTGCTGCACTAATTGGGATTAGGTCCCCATTTCACTTAATTCTTCCTGAGCACAGAGGAGGAAGCAAACTCTGTCATGAAAAGCTCAACCGTTGTAGCTGCTTAATTGATGGGGTTATTTTAAATCCAGTCAGTTAAATTGCTGCGGTCACCCTTTATTATAGCCTAGGCAATTTTATTTCAAGTTAGCTTTAATCAATTAGGAATTGATTTTAGCTAAGTCAGTATAAGAACATCTGATCTGGTTTAACAAAATTGGTTTTAGAGAAGTGAAATGGGTACAAATTCAGCATGAGCCCAAGGAAGGCTTGCTTTCTCTTTTTGCCTGCTAACGATCAGGTACAGGATATCCCAGTAACACCCCAGATCCTGCACAGTCTCAGTAAATCCTATCTCAATCTCAAGCCCTGGCAAAATAAAACATACAGAAAAGCAGATAATGATGAATGAAGGACTGAATGAAGGACTCTTTCCCCAACAACTTGCACACATTTGCACAAGCACATCCTCGTCCTGACTGCACCGGTCAGTAGAGGAGCTTTGGGAGCAGTGAGATGCAAGTCACGAGCTTGTTAAATCTGCCTCCCCAGGCTGCAGCCCCCCAGGCCACTGAGGCAGCAAAACATCTTGGCCTTTTACTATGTGCTTTTAATGCATTTGTTTTCAGCCAGTTTATTATTTTGAAGAGGTTTGCAAAGATGGCTGAACTAGAGTTATGGTAAGGAAAGTGGCTGGGAGCAGGTTGGCACAGATGTGGTATACACTGTGAAAATGGAAATCCCAGGATAACTGAGAATTATCAATGGAAAATTTTGAGATGTAACAATTCCTAATGATGTCTTGCTTTCAAAGATATGAAACATTTGCAAGATTTAATTACCCTTTTGAAGGTTTTTTCGCCAAATTATTATTCTGATATTTTTGCCGTGCTGTAAGTAGATACTATGTTTAAAAAAACCCTATCTTGTTCTCTTCAATTTGCTGCTGTTATTTCTATCATGATTGTTATGAGTGCTCATATAGGAACTCTTTATCACCGAATGTTGGAATCTTTCATTCCCGTTCTCATAAATGGTAGCAATACAGCTACTGCAGTCATGGACCTACTATTTCTGGTACTATCAGAAGAAAAAAGCAGTATTTCTGCCTAGGACTTGTTTACTTTGTGCCAGAGCCATTCCTAAGCTTGACTTCTTCTGTAGGTACAAGTAGTGTTAATGAGGTGTTAATGTGTATGTAGGCGTCGAAGACATAGATTTGCCTTAGATTTGCCTTTGATCAGTTGGTGTTATTTCCCTTTTTTAATTCTTTTTTTTTTCCTAACCTCGAAAAGCTGTTTGCACTATGAAAGCCTTTTGACTTAACAGAAATTTCTCCAGGAGTTGAAAGAACTTCTGAAAATAATGTCTCACTGACTGCAGGGAGGTCAGTATTGCTCCTTTGATTACAATTGTTTGAAGAGCAAAAATGTACTTCCAAGGATTTGCCTACATGCAGTGTTTGTACTGCTTTAAATATAGGCTTGAAACTATTATACTGAAAGCAGTATATAAACCCTAGTACAATGTGGTTGTGCTATTATCAGGAAGTTACGCTGATCTTGTTTGATTCCATAAATGGAGATCACATCACAGTGTCTCTCCCATCTATGTATTAGTACAGCTAATGAAGTATATATATATATATATATATATATATATATATATATATATATGCATATACTATAAATGTAAATATGTATATGTAGATACTATAAGTGTGTGTGTGTGTATATATACATATATAACTTCAAATTATTTTAAATGCACACCTAAGAAGCTGACTTGGCACAGAGACAGGGTGTGTTATTTTCTTTGTTTATAATTATGGACACACATGAAATAATGAAAGCAGGGCATTTAAAGTGAGAAAGCTCCAAAAAACAGAAAAATTATGCTTTTATCTTGTTGATGTGAGCTTCCTTATCCTGTTGCCTTTGTTATCTCTCTTATTCACTCCTGCTGACTTAAAGCAGCATCACCTCCTGTTTATCTGAGTCTCATGAAAAAAAACCAATTGATTGGGGTGTGTGTGTGCGTGTGGCTTTTGTAAAGCGAACACGTACAAAGCGAAGTTGAAAAGGTGTCCAGTTCAATGTTCACGTCTCCTTCCCCAGACTCTCTAGGCATCCACCTGGGACTCTGAGGCCTGGCACAATCATATATTCGAGTGGAAGACTGTGTGGTTTTCTGCCTGTGTCTGTGTTGGGGCTGCAGTCATACCTTACCAGTGGCCAAGAACAGACTCTACTGTCCCAGGTGCTGCACAGTCCAGCCAGCAGACAGGTCCTGCTCTGCACAGCAGTCTGAGCCATGGTGTTGGCCTGGCCACACACAGCAGAAGGGAGACGTGGAGCTCACAGTGGGAAATAACAGCATGCTTGCAGCAGCCAGTGCGCTGGCACTGAGGCTGGTGGAGGGCTGAACATGGGAGACTTCCCAAGAAGAGAAGCTGAAATGGAAAAGGAGGCAAAGTGAAGTGAGAAAGAAAAGCTGGGAAAGATGTATGCTCCAAGAAAACTGTGATGCAGCCTGAAGGAAGCAGCCCACTAGCACAAATTGACAATCCAGTCAAAACTCTATAAAAGGCTCCAGGAGCAGCTGGAGGCTCCCAGTGATGATAGCTCTGTATCTTTCCCTCCTGGCTCTCTACCTTTTCCTCCTGGCTGGGGTCTCATTCTCAATTCAGTTTTCTCCCACAGGCCACATGGCAGGAAGGGGAATCAGGCTTGAAACATGGAGAATTGATTTAAATCAGCCAAGCTGGGCTCCTGTTCAAAAATCCTACTTTAGAGGTTGTCTGTCTCTCCCTTGTAACTATAGAAAACCCTGGTTTGATTATCCTTGCCAAACTCCAGTCAACCTTTGGAAGTGCTTCTCTTCCTGCTTTCTCCTAACTCCGAGAATGAGGTAGGAAGGTAGGAGAAGTGGCCCATTGCATAAAGCTATGTCCAAGGGTTGTAGAGTAGCTGGAGGAGTGGGTCCCAGCCCCCTGGGTCCAGAGGTTTCTGCCTTATCTGCCTGTAATGACTCCACTTCTGCCTACTTGTCTTTGGAAGAACACAGGAACCCCTAAAATAGGAGAGGAAAAGTGTAAACATACTAGCAAAGGAGAGGCATAGCAAACTATCCACAACTCTGTATGCAACTCTTATTTATAAGGTTTGTTCCATGAACCTAACCAAGCCTGCTGCATCAGAGGTAAAGCATGTGGCCCTGGAAGCATTTGCTATTTCCTATAAAAGCAACAGCTTCTATTTCTTCCTCCCCCACCCCAGTTTATGTTTTGCTGTCCCAGGCAGAGTTTAAAATGCTTTGCAGTTTCCTGTATTTTTCTTTTTGAGTGTATTTTGATTTTTTTCATGTTGGAGTCTGTGCTGACAAAAGGTGCCAGCCCATTTAACAGCTGCTGGGAGACAAGTGCTCAGTGGATACAGACAGCATGGCAGTGTGGGAGGCCAGACGTGACATCCTTTGGGCAGGCAAGCACCATGTGTCCCTGGCCTCTGTGTCCATTTACCCCTTCAGCTGGGCTCCTTAGAGCACATCATAGAACATGCTGATTTTTGGATGGGAGCTCAGTGCTTTGGATGTGAAAGCATGCTGTATGTTTTCACACCTGAAAGCTCTTCAAGGAGAGATCTGAGATCTTTCCTTTTATGTGCATACATTGAACTTTCTTTGACTGGCTTCAGACTATTTTTTTTAAAAACCACATATGGTGATTGCTTCCAATGTGTGCTTATAGAAACTGGAGATATTTACATTCCTAATTTAGGGAAGACTTGACAGATATTTGATTTGAGTTGGTTTGTTATTCCTAGTTCTGGCTTATTGCAACCACAGTGCCTACTGTTGTATCTCTATTGATTGCAGACAGACATCCTGAGGGATAACTCTGTCTTCCCTTTCATTTAAAAAGGAAAAAAAGGCATGTCTCCAGCCCTAGTATTTTTGAAGACAGACACAAATACCTAATGCAGACTATTTGATGAGACTGAAAAAGTGTCACCGTGAGTTCTAAAACATCATCATTTATTCACCCTGACTTTCATCATTCATTGAGGTGCCCACAACACTAATGTGCAGAACTGTGCTGAAAAGGCTGCAGAAGAAGAGTATCTGCAATTTTTTGGGGTTAAACTATTTAGAGTGATGAAGGGAAACAGTGAAGGATACCCAATCTGAATTGAAAACTCTGCCAATTCTAAAAAAAATTGTATCTGACGCACCCTACTCATATTCCCTTATTTATGTCCAGCCAGGCAAGTTCCATTTGACCCCTGGGTTTACCAAGTTTAGGATTGTTTCCTTGAGCCTTATGTAAAGAAGAAACAAGGAGATTTGTTTTATATTTGCATGTCTGGAGCACAAGAGTCCCTGGGAGTTTCTCTGGCAGCCCAGATGTGTTATTTTAGTAGAAAAAGGCCCTGAATATGTCCCACTTGTCTCAGTAGACCAGGGCGAAGGATATGATTATCTGCTGGCACTAAAGATCTTGCTTCTATCATTATAGAAACCTAGCCAAAGAGTCTGTTCCAGTTCTTTTAGCATTGTATTCTCTTGCCTGACATACCTGGGCTGCTGTTTGGCTTTCCTTTAAGACACTGCAGGGTTTGACTGCAGTCTGAAAATGAAGGCAGCTTGCACAGGTAAAAGGGGGCTAGAGTAAAATCCTGGAGAAGAGGTAAAATGGGCAGCAGAGGCAGTACAACTCCTGCAGCAGGACACTCAGCACAGGTGAGTTGCCCAGGAGCTTACCTCTGGCCCCTCTTTTGCACATTGCTGAAGTGTTTGTGGGAGTCTCTGATGTACTGCTGCATGAGTCCTCATTTAAAGCCAGCATGGCCAAGTTCTTAAATTCATTGAAGAGTCCCACAAATGCAGGACTCTGTCTCACAGGATGAGAAGACAGCCAGTCTCCAGCTTTTGTTACCTCTTTCCTACAGCTCCTAGAAGTGAAAATGAGGCTAGGAGAAATGGCAGACGTCATACTCCAAGCCCTAAAAGTTTGCGGTTGCCATGGTACAAATCTTTTAAAGCAATATGCTCGCTCTATTTCATTTAATGAATTGATCTGATGGCTTGTGCTCCTGAGAAGCCACTTCCTCTTGCTCATTTAGTTTTCCTTCCTCCCTCTAAGCCCCAGAATTTAGACCTTTCTCATCACACTGTCTGTTGGAAGGAGATCTCTGCTCATTCCAGCTAAATGAGAGAAAATCAAAGTCTGTGCTGAGCAGCAGTAAAAGAGCAATGTTTCTGCCTGGAATTGCAGCAGGAGCTCCTCTCATACTAGACCATATAAGTGCTACAGGAGGGAAACAAGGAGCTGAACCTGTTCAAAAGCCTATGAATTCTTTCTTGCATTAAGTTAATTAGTGAGAAATGAAACAAGAAGCTGGTGCATGAAAGAAAAGCGTTAGGTATCTTGTATCTTAGTGGAAGTGCAAGGAAAAGGGATACAACTTGTCAGTGATAAGAAATAAGTGTTTTATCTTTGTTTCAATTTTGAGCAAAATTCACTGTGTGTTTTACCTGCTGATGGACAGAGAACATTCAGCTGCTGAGGCAAATGTGGTAACTGATAATCCAGGGAAATTTGTGTGACCAGTTAGTGCACAAGCACAGTCCTGTCCGAGCCATTTCCTACTGGCTGAGAAGCACCATCTAATTTCCTTCTGTTTTCACTCTAAGTGGCTGATTCAGGGAGAAGGAAACTCAAAAATGAACACACTCACTCCTCCCCAGCACTTTGCAGCACTAGGAAAATAAGGCAAACAGATGGGAGTCAATGTATCATCCAAATGAAATCCCACCCTTTATGAAAATGTGCCAGCTGAAGAGGAGACAGGATTCATATTGGTGTCCTTTGCCATAGATAGCAAATGTGATTTTTTTTTTTGGCTCAAAGATAACAGGGAGTGTTTTGCTTTTTTCCTCCTTTGGGTGCTTGTCATCTTGGCCAGGTGGTTTTTGAGGCTTGGGACATGCAGAAGCATGAGACTTTCCAGAGAAAGCTCCAGATGCCCTTGGCAAACTCGTTTCTCCTAAACCCTGCTTTCCTGCTGTGTCTGTGGCTGGGGCTGAAATTTTCACAGAAAAACTAGCAGGGTAGTTAAGAAAAATTGAATAGGCTCTTGAGCTGTATTTTATGTGGATAAGATGTATTTCCATCTGGAGTTGGGGTGGCAGTTTTTCCTTGCCTTGCTGACTGACTTCATGTTGTCATGAACAAAACTTGCTTTTTATGGGTGTTGGGATCCCTTTCCCCTTCACATGTTTCAATTGTGACATTTGGAAATATTACTCAGGAAATCTCTCGCCATCTGGGTCTCCAGCAGCCTCAACACCTGCACCACTGACGCACCCTTGTCTGTCTCAAAAATAAGCCCATCTCTTCCCCTGCAGCTGTCCCCTTCAGATTCTCTGCCTCAGTCGGTCAGCATATTCAACAACAGAAACCACCTTATGGATCCTGGTCAGTCCTTTTTCCAGCCTATAAATATGACTGGAGACTTCTCTATTTGCTCAGCCTCCATTACTTGCCACAAAGTGGAGAACGTTCCTTCAACATTTGAGGGGGCACAGATCTACCTGGAAATCTCCCCTCTCACCTGCTCATAGGGAGCAAGATGTTCACTAATCCTCAAAATTCACAAGACAAGTGCTTCTTCAGTCTGAGTTTTGAAGGGGGCATCTTAGGGCTGCCTCTTTCCCTTCTCAGCTACAGTGCAGCCTCACTATGCCCATACAAAAGGCTCTTACCCTCAGTTCTAGGATGACCCCTGCTTTGCTGAACATCTTTATCAGCTGCAAACAGCCTGCTGAACAGCCCTCTTCCTCCCCTTCATCCTCTGAGGGATCAGGTGAGCATGGCTAGGAGGAAGTTCTTCTGCCACCTCTGGAGCAACACTGCTGATCTCTTCTCAGGGCTGATGGTGCAGCTGAGGTCACCCCATGAGGTACAACTGCACACTCATGCACTGCTGCTAACTTGGAAAACCTGCTGGCACCTTCACTCACTGTGCTACCTTCCTCGTCTAGTTAAGCTCTGAAGGGTTTGTTATGTGTTCCAAAATAAAGCTGGGGACTGGCAGCAAGTCTTGACTAGCTGTGCTCCTTGATCTGCACTCAGGGTCCCAAGCAGGGTAAACTAACAGACTAAAAACAAGTATGTGGCTATGTGCAATTTAAAATTTTATACATATTCATTATTATGCATACTGTACTTTATATTTATATGTGTATATAGTTACATACATATATAAAATATTTGTGTATGCTTACTGAGAACTATGAGCGTATCACTCAGAAACCATCCAAACTATAACACCACAGCAGAAAGTTGGATCAGCTCTACTGAAGCCAATGGAGCAATGAATCAGATTAATGTGCCATTTTCCTTGGGTAAAGAAGGATATTTGCATGAAGTACAGCATTTCAAAATGGTCAAGGGTATTTTTTAGTCTGTGAAATATTATTTAAATATATGTGTATAATTTCCTTTTCTAGCTGGTAAGACAGTTGCTAGGGAGTTTACTAGCATGAGTGGTCTTTTCCAAATTAATTTTACACTTTAATTAGAGTAAGTACTGTACAGCTAGAAAACAGAGAACGTATGAAAAGAGCATTAAGTTCATTCCAGTTCTAGATTTCACAGGTAGGTATTATATGTTGAAAGGTGGACATACTATGGGAGTCTAAATCCTGCTAACAATTCCATCTAGCTAGTGAGTTTATGTAAAATCATTGACCTTGATCTGAGGATAGACCTCTTTAACACAATCAATACAGGTGCAATCAGATAAGAACATTCTACTGTTTTATTAAAGTGCACCTAATTCAAAACTCAATAACTCTCACAAATCCTTAATCAGAGGAGACATCCTGGGAGGTATTTAGGTGAGTGATCTTATAACTCTTGCTCTCTCCTTGTTAGGATGGCATTTTACAAATAGACGTCTGTTTCCTCTTTACCCTCCCTGCCATAATTCTTTTACTATACAGTTGTGTTGATTATCATGCATTTATCAGGTATTTTTTGTCTTCATTTATTTAGAAAGACTGAGTCAAGTGACAGATTCTCTTTACCCAGTCATCCTGCATCAGTGTGGCCAAGCATACAAATGTAAATATGGCTCGATGGCTGACATGCTGGGTCCTGTGTTCTAGTCCTTGGCTTGGATGTGTGAAGCTATAGGAGGTGTAGTGTTAATGCATGCTCTCTAGCTCAGGGTGGCTGGGGATAATGGAAGAAAACAGTCCATATGCAGCATTATGTGATAGTTTGTGCAGAATGAAGCCAAAGGCAATTACCATATTTTTAGAAATTATTTTTAGATCAAAATGATGCATACCGAATAAGACAAAATAACCACATGGTAGAGAGCTCTGAGACCACTGCTTACAGTTAGGTAATTACTATTCTTTCCAGGTGATCCTCAGTATGTTCCATAATAGTGCAAAACAAATTGTAATTTGGAGCAATTGAGCTGAAGGCAGATTTCTTTTTAGTCATTTAAGTTCATATATGGCAGACTGAGGGGTTCAGGTCTTTAGTGTAAATGTGAATGACTACACATGCTTTACTAGACCCTTGGTTCCCTGCATTACACAAAACAGCACTTAGCCAGTCCATAGAATAAAATAAGAAAAAAAAATCAAACTGGTTTGTAGCTATGTACAGCACAGAGAGGCTCAAGAGGTTGCAGCACTGCCACAGTCTCCTTAACATACATGTCCAATGAAAGGGAGGATGTCTGTACTGTTGCTCCTCACAGTCAGGAATCTTCCAGTTTGATTCTGATCCCGTTACTCCCTCAGACTTGAGCTTAGTTATTTGGAACTTTTATTCCAATAACTATATATTAGTCATTGGAATTAATTTTTATATCATGAAAAATTGCTGTGCAGACATTTTGGGTCTTCCTCAGCCTTCTTCCTCACTCTATTTCTACCTCAGTTGTCTTAAGACCTAAATTGTTTGTTATCTTGCTCAAGATAATGTCTACAAAGGACAAAACTACCAAGTTCTAATTCCCACATGCACAAACACACCAACATCTGTGTTTTGCAGGAGCAGAATTCTGTGTCTCCTGTTCCAGGTGGGCCAAAATAATATCTCCTGTGGTAGAAACAGGATTTGAAAGGGGCAGACCAAGCTGGTTGGCTGTGTTCTGCTCAAGTTCTGCTGTCTGGGAAAACTCAATTATCATTTTTCTCTAGCTAGGAATGTAGCCTGAGTCATCTTCTGTTCTAAGGAGAGATATTGAGGGCAAGAGTGGTGAACAGCAGAGACCCAGGCAATCCTCCTGAAACTGATTTGGTGATGATACTACATCAGAAGGAAAGAGTTGTTCCTCCTGCCCAGCCAACACAGCAGCAATTGCCATCATCATTGTTCAGGCCTTCCCTTCTGGTCACATCAAGAGCAGGAATTTCCGCGGCTCTGGTGTAGACAGAGTAGGACTCACAGTTACTTTTCAGTTTCTGGCTGCCTACTAACTTAGATGGCTTTCTGTTTGACTTGTGCTTCATCCCTACAGTCTTCACTGTTCTCCATGTCCAGGTGTGTGCCTGCTCCATGCAGTGACGATGACTCAGGGCTTCCTGAGGCACTGCAATACCTCTCACTCTCACAGCATGATGCTGTGTTGTCTTAGCTTGGGTCCTGAGGTCACTGAAGCATTAGCACTTCACATTGCAAGACCTAGTCACTTTGTCATTAGCATCGTCTTCTCCAAAATGCGGAGGTGATTTATCAGATTTTACATGACAACTGGAGTTAAGTACTGATGAAAGTGCTATGTATTTGTTTTGAGTTTCTTTGGTATTTTGTTTGTTTATTTGTTTGAAATTACTGAGCTTTTGATTAAGCTCAAATATCTCTTTAAAACACAGTTTTGAAAGAAGATGTGCTGGACAGTGGAATGGTTAAATGCAAAGGCATGCTAAGTATCTTGGCCTTTGCCACAAAAAGCATTGCTGATTCAAGAAGTTGCATAAAAACTTCTGCTGCACTGCAATCTCTCAGTAGTCACTCTAGCTAGTCTTTTCACTCTGCTTCTGCAAGGCTAAATAATACCCTTTTAAAATTTTTGTAATCAGGATTTATTTAATATAATCTCTAAAAGGTATTTTTTGTGTGTTTCAACTTTGATAAATGCAGCCCCTGTCACCAGTGGAACAGAAATAAAATTTATCTCTGCACACTTCTGTGGGCTGGGCATGAAGTTCAAAAGCAGCTTTATTTTGGAGAGTTTGGGGAGGGGAAGGTGCTGGTGTATGAATGTACACAATACTTAAGACGAAGAGTTAAAAAGGAAAATGCTATTTCTTAATACTAAAGGGAGAAACAACAATGAAAGAGACTGAAAAACTGTC
Source organism: Cinclus cinclus (assembly GCF_963662255.1). Taxonomy (NCBI): domain Eukaryota; kingdom Metazoa; phylum Chordata; class Aves; order Passeriformes; family Cinclidae; genus Cinclus; species Cinclus cinclus. The sequence goes on along the minus strand of NC_085048.1, from coordinate 74,715,977 downwards.
CAGATCCTGCATTATATCCACAATGATATGAAACTATTCTGTATTAATGGATAAAACCATAGGCTCTGAGTAAGTTTGTGCTTTTTGCTGATTTGTTGGGCTCTGAAGGATTCCCACCCCCAAAGGAAAATAAGGATACAAGAGATCTAATTAACAGCAGGAGCTTGAGAAGCACAAGACTAAACTCTTCTTCTTAATGGAATTTGTTGTGGTGCTAAAGTTGTGGTGCTAAAGTAGTATTTCCCCATGTCATTCTGACATAAAAAACATAGGTGAGTATTTGATTTTATTGTGGAATTATGGTAATAATGAGTCTTTGAGAATGAAAAAAATGCTCAAAATGGTACAATCTCATTTAAAATTTGCATGTGCAAAATAGAGGAGATACACCAAGTGTTGTCTGCTACTTCACAAAGAAATTTATTTCATGACCTGCATATCCTCAATGGTAGTGCTCAACACATACCATTTGCCTATTTCAACCCCACTCTTACTGCAAACTCTTTTCTTTATATAATCTGGGCATTGGGAAGGTGTGAACCCTCAGGTTTCAGCTCCTACTCAGCAATTCAAAACTGCAAGGTCACCTATCAGTGGGCAGAAAATTCTCCCTATCTTTCCAACTGATTCTCAGACATTATGACATTAAAGACTGATCACTTCCAGTCAAAGTGTGAACAGCCAAGCAACCATTTATGCTGGATTTGTTAAATTTATTAATTTAATTTGCACTTACTCCTATAAGAATGACTTAACTCCAGGCAAGAAAGTAAGGAAGATATATTAGAAATGAATGTACCTAGAAGGATAATTTTTAATTTTTGTTATTTTTGTTTTTGTTTCTCTGGGGTTGTATTTGGTTTGTTTTTTTTTTTTTTTTTTTTTTTTGGTTTTTTTTTTTTTTGTTTGTTTTTTGTTTTTTGTTTTTTTGGTTTTATTTCTATACACCCATTGCTGAAGTGGGAGTCGTCAAGAGAGATGTCTCCTGCTACCCTTTGCTTTTAATGTTGCACTGATTTTAGAAAAGTTGAGAGAAAACAGCTTCAGCTTGCTTGAAGATGAGATGAAGAGTGACTAAGCTTCCAAAATCCAGCTCTGGCAAGGACACTCTATACCCTTGACCAAAGGTCTTTTGACTTCCCTTTAAACTTTTCCTTGGTAAAATGAAAATAACCCTGCACTTGCAAGATTTATTAACAGGAATATATCAATGAAGATAAGAGGTACTTTGGTGCATACTGGGATCAACAGGACAATTTTCATTCCAGTAGGTCAGGTCACATTGTCAGTATGGGAAGCTGTAAAATAAGTTTTCTTTTCCAAATGAAACCAGTGGATTACTTGGGACATTCTCTGGGAAACAAAGAGGTGGTTGTCCTGTCACATCTTCTCAGGAACAATGGCTTCAAGGATTCATGGGAAGTTTCTGTAGCGGAATGTACTGAATTTATATTGTAGATATATTTTTTCTACCTCGGAACTCTCTTCCCTGCCCACTTTCCAGAACACCCTGGCCCTTTTCGATGTCTATGAGTATGACTTGAGGAAGGTCTATGTGGCAGGAGTGGAGGGAGAGCTGCTTTTTGTCCCCATAAACTTTGTCATCGTGCCCTTATTATGGCCCTTATCAGAGGACATCTCCAGAAAACTCCCAGGTGAATCTGGCTCAGCCTTTGAAAATTTCTGTGTTCATCTTCAGCATTACCACTGTTTTTCTTTTTCTGGTTATGAATGAAGATTTCCAGAAGGTTGTAACTCAAAAAAAAAAAAAAAAAGAAAAAAAGAAAAAAAATCACTGAGTTTTTAATCAGTATGAGAGGATAATGTTGTTTTTCTTTCTTTAAAAATCAGAAATATGTCCATATTTTCTATGGTTTGGGTCACATAGTTGAACATGCATATAGGCATTACACCAGGGATACAATTTTCCTGCAGATGCAATTAAGGTGACTTTTACTTTATTTTGTGAGCCAGAGATTCTCAATGTCACTAACTTAATGAAAAATGAATGTCAATGATGAACGTCAAATGAAAGATCTTTTTGTTATAGCTGGACTGTCTTATTTTTATAAAAGCATTTTAAAGAAGAAAAATAAAGCAGGGTATAAGTATACATCCCTTTCCTCAGAGTGCATCATATAAGCCTTTTGCATTCTATTGAGTGATTTAATGAAAATGACTTGGGCCAACAAGGATGTGAAATGGATTTTTGTCACTAAGCAAGCAGATTGAAATGACTCTGTTTCACAGAGCTAGCTAGCAGCATGATGTTTAAATGGAGTTTGTTTTGGAGCATGGGTCACTCTGGGGCAGGTTTGCTCACATAAGCTACACACAAATGTAGGCTAAAGAAAACAATAAATGTAAGTTGTCAGGAGATCTTATTAAGAATTTGCAGAAGATCTTACTCTTAGACAGGATGGAGAAAGGAAATATCTCACAATCAAAGGGTTTACTGTCTTCACAGTTAGCCTTTGTCACATCCAAAAATGTAGGACGCATTTAATATAATCTCACTGTATAATGTAATCAGACTGTCTGAAGCGTAAGATACCCTACTCTGATAGTCAACAATCAGGTGTGGTCAAGGACAGTCAAATCGTTTTATTGCACATAACTTGGCAAAGGCTAAGGAAAAAATGTGTATGAATTTAATGGCACAAGGCTTTTATTACTTTCCCAATAGGTAATTTTAAAAATGCTCTTCCTTGTCTTCATGTCAAATGCAAAGTGAAAAGGATGGACTTAAGAATCATAACTTGGACAGAGAAAGAGAAAGAATAGCATTCCTCAGATGTGAGCCTGAAACTAAGCTGGTCTAATGTAGGAGCATCTGGGAGTCAGATGGTTGGGATGGATGGAGATGAGAGAGTTTTAAAGCCAGGTCTTGGAACTTGTGGTTTATTGCAAAGGACGTGGGTGAAAGGGCCCTGCTTGGAGCTGCCAGCCACAGCTCGGAACAGGCCCAAGAGAGCAAGAGTAAGAAGAAGGCTGAGAGAGTAAGAGTAAAGAGCTAAGAAAGTAAGAGCAATAGTAAAAGGAAGGGCAAGAGACTGAGGTTCCCGTTACAATACAATAAATCTTCTGTGTTGAATATTCTAATTTTCACTAACCAGTCTAATACAAGACACAAATCCTACAGCATTTATATACAGCCTATAAGAATCATTACATTACCATACTGTGTTACATTTTAAACCCTAAAAACTACTCTTTGGACCCCTTCTGCCAAGCTAGTAGGGTTTTCTCTGACTCATGGACCTGTCTGCAAGCAGAGGGAATTGTTCAGTCAAGAGGGGATTACTTTTAGCTGGCCATACTGTTGTTTTCCTGTTGTTCAGTAACTAAGTTTTGGTATCTCAAAGATGGCTTTCATTTCAATCTCACTTATAGTTTCCATATTCTCAAAATCTTTTTTCAGGCAATCATATTTATAAAGTTTTCATGTTTCATCTTTCCCAAGAGTCTAAAGAGGACCTGAAGTCCAGCAAAAATGTCCTAGAAGACTCAGCTGCAAAGGGTGACATTACAGGATGCTTGTCAATTCATGTTCAACAGACCTGATATTAGAGAACAGGCTCATGGAAATTTCAGTAACCACACCACTGAGGAAAGACTCCTGCTGTACTGCTGTAGAGGTACTGTAGATGTCCTGTCCACCTCATTTAACCTTCTTTTAATGAAGAGAAGTTCACAGGGATGAATCAGGAAAACAAGGGATTTGCCTGATTCATGTATGAGAATAAGAATAAATATCTGGTTTGTGAGAGAGGTAATAAGTTTGGTGAAATGCATTCCCATTCTGTGGAGCTGAAGTTTTTTTCCCTAAATCATCATCAGACTGAGGATACAAGAAGCAAGCCAGAATTAATTTTTCTCTTTGATTACAAAGCCCAGGTTACAATGTTAGCAAAGTGAAACTTGTGTGATTTAATCTTTATTAAAATGCTGCTAGCACAAAAGAACTAGAAATATTGCTGATATTAGATTTGGAAATAATTATACACTGACCATTATAGTGCACTTTTAAAGCATTTGTAAATGTTCTCTTTTGTGTAGTCAGAAGAATTCTTTTGTCAACCCACAGTAGTGCCCCCAAGTATAGAGATTATTTTGTTGATTCGAGATGGTAAGGAGCACGACTAGCTGGAGTACAGGTACATAAAGTATGGTTTAAACAGGAGGTCATAGCTGATATGTCACAGCTCCTGCATAAGTGCTACACAGTCTCTGTCAACTGAGAACAACCAAATCTTGATTTTAATTTCTGTCACAAAAAGGTACAGCTCTGGTGTCCAGCATTAGACAAGATTTGCCATTGAGCCAGCGTTGGTCAAAAAGGCAGAGTCCTCTAGTTAGAACATGACCTGTAGAAACAACCCAGCTTTTCAAAGACAGTTTGGTCTTTGACCAAACCCCATGCATCTTGTAAAACTCGACAGGATCATGTTGAAAAGGATTTAATGCAGGATTTTGTGGAAGTGGCCATCAACTTCAGAATATTCACACATACGTGAGGTAGGCTGGCTGACTTCTGTCAGGAGATATGTCCTGGAAGCACTGCTAGACATATTTCTTCTAGTGGAAACAGACAGGAACATTGAAGATTAATTTGTAGTCCAATTATTTTTTTCTAGATTATCTCTGACTTTTATAATGAGCTTGACATCTTTCATTTGGTCTTCATAAATTTATACCTCACCGTTAAAGTTCTTTGAGGACTTTAAGTTTAAAACAGGGTTGAAGTATTTTAAAGGACTTTATAATGACACATTGGAAACACAGCAAATCCCTTGATAGCATAAATGGATGGAAACATTCTGCAGTACAAATGAGTTAGAGATGAATTCATGGCACCTTGTACAGGCTTGAGGAATTCTCTGTGTTTGACATAGTTCCACAGCACAAACAATTTGCTGGACAGTAGAAATGTCCTCTCAGCCTCTTACTTCCCAGAATGAGTGTTTAGAGGAAGGAATCTCTCTTCCTTTGCTGTCCTCCCCATTGCAGCCTTTTTATTGTCAAAGAGATTGAAGAAGTTGAAGGACATTCCTCTGTGTACTGCAAGTTATGGAAAACATGTCATAATAAGAATTCAGAACCCAGGAAGAGATTGATTCACATTTAAAAGATTGTAGAATAAAAATGGCTAAATGCAGCTGGCCATGGAGGATTTAGGATTACACATCTGCTGGGGCAAGCGACCAAAATGCCCAAAATGTCCCATGGCAGTTTGAGCCAGGAAAGCTTGTTATATCCTTAGATGCCCAGTTGAAATTAAATCAGGACTTGAAAGCAGGTCTGCATCTTTTGTTTGAAAGAATAACTTGAAACAAACAGGATATTTTTAGAATCAAAAAGAACCTCTGTATGGTGTAATTGCTGGAGAATCTTCAGTTGTCCTCCACTCTACTTTTTATTTCTATCCAAAAGGACAGTAGGACTGGGGATTCATAGATCATTCAGATGCCTCCTCTTCCTCCAAATGACCAATAAAAGCTGAAACTGGGAAAAATCCTTTTCTTTATATATTTATTATTATATCTGTAGAAGAACTCTGTAAAATAACTTCTACCTTTCCCAGTACTTTCTTTGATAGAAACCAAGTACATCCTCTTGCAGAGGCTCCAGGCTGACAAAGTCCATGTGCTGCTGAGCTTTTGGCATATTGTGATGAGTTCACTTTTGTGGTGGGTTAGCTTTGGCAAACACCCAAATTACCATCCAGCTGCTCACTCATAACCCCTCTCCATGGGGCATGGGAAGAAAATAAGATAAGAAAGCTCATTGGTCAACATACAGGTTGGGAAATTGCTCACCTGTTACTGTTATAGGCAATACAGACTTGACTTGGAGAAAGTTAATTTAATTTATTGTCAATTAGAACAACTTCTGGCAGTAAGACACAAAGAAATACAAAGACTCCCTCTCTCTCTCCCTCTCCCTCTCCCTCTCCCTCTTCCTCTCCCTCTCTCTCTCCCTCTCCTCTCCTCGGTCCCCAGGTGGTGCCAGGGGCCACTTACGGCCAGAATGTAAAGATTTAGTGATTTCTCTATGCTACTCTTTTCCTCTCACACTTCTGTGCTTCAATGAGGATTCTCCTTCCAGTATGAAGTCCCTCAGCAAATATCTGTCACTTCCTGGGCTCTCTATGGGCTGCAGTTCCTTCAGGTCCTCTCTGCTCCTCCTTGACCTTGATATTCCCTCAGCTGTTTCTCATTCCTTTTAGTTCTCCTCTATCTCTCTGTGGTACCTTATCACAGAGGCACCATCTGATGAGCCCATCTGGGTCCTGCACTGGGTCTGGTGGAACTAGCTGGAGTTGGCTGTACCAGCCACAGGTCAGCTCCTCATCTCTTTGCTCAGACTCATCCCTGTAGTCTCCTGCCTCTGCCAACAACTTGCTGTGGACACTCAACACAACTTTGAAGTTAGGAAACTGAGGCAAGGGTTTGTTCTTTGGAAAATGAACAGTTTTGCTCACTGTACTGTGACTACTGAAGACCTTCTTATGACAAACAGGAGAGCTTTTTGTGCTAGTGGTAACTAGGTGTAATGGTTTCAACTATCTTATTCAATTCAAAGCATTCAGTAACTCACCCAGCCTGCACCCCTTGTCCTGCTGCATTGCCGGAGAGCTATTGTTTGTCCTGCAGCCATGGGGATTTGGGCAGGTGGCACATAGCTAGACTTCTTGGCATTCCTATCTGAAAGCACTCCCTGCTCTTCCTACTAAAAAAAGATGTAGAGCTCTTTCCTAAAACAGTGGTGCCCAAGCACCCTTGGGTGATTGTTTTAGATTCTTCATGAATACCACTTTCTCAGCACTAACCTTCTACCCAGACGGTGCTGGATTTCTCTGAGCTGTGGGAGAACAACTGGCAGGCAGCTGATGAAAGAGTTGCTGTGAGGTGGGCATAAGATCTTCTGCCTCACCATTTTCTTTGTGAAGAGTAAAGGTGCAAGGGTGTCAATTATCTTCTATGTAAAGGTCTGAAAAAGCTCTCAGAGCTCAGTATTTTTATCTCTTAACAGATTATATTTTTTATTTTTAGAGGTAACAATAGTTCTTAGGTTAAGAGGGAGACAGAAGCATCATTAGTTTTGGAATTTCAAATGAACTCAATAAGGCATTGAGGAGATTTTTTTTTTCCACAGGAACCTGAAGAGTGGCTTAAAGGATGTTGTGAAAAAGAACAGCTTAGGGGGTCTCAATGCTCATGATATACCAACACAAGCGGCCTTGGTATGCCTTGGAGCAGCTCAGGAGCGTGCTGTGCCTTAGCCAACACAGCAGCAGCAGCCCCTCTCTGCTGGGCTGAAGGCAGTGTCAGAGCCCACCGAGAAGTAGATCAGCCAAGATGAAGCCTCTGTTCTTGGGCAGGTCAAGTTAAAGGCCCACAGCTGCCAGACCTTACTGTGCCTGGGCAGACCACCTCTTACCAAGGGCTGGTGTAACCTGGGCAGAGACCAGACAGAGTGTGGCTAGACCTCTGCTGCTTGAGATCCTCAAGAATGTTACTGCAGCTGCCAGAGTGGTCGCGTGAGGTCTCACATGTCTCACTCATAAACCAAAAACCTGCAGTTCTAAAGTTCTAATTTGGTCAAAATAAAAAATCAGTACGAAGCTATAGAAGATATTTGTTGATTTTTTTTTCCTTTTTCCCTAGTAGAGGCCTTGCTAAGGGAATGTCATCTCCTTACTCTCCTCCAACACTCCTTCAGTTCTGTTTTTTATGCTTACCTCATCCAGATTTTTGTTGTTATTTATTTTGAGGCCTATTCAGGGTGCTATTTGTTTGAGTATTTTCCCCTCTAGAATATGATAAATTCAATCACATTCCTGCAGATTTGCTGTATCAGGAAACTGGATCTCCACCATGATAGTGTTTGGGAATGGAAGCACCTTTTTTTTTTTAAAGTAAAAGCCTTTGAGTTAAAACTAAACTTTTGATGAAGCTCATTACTGATGCATGATGCTCATCCAGTATATCCTGAGTGTATCAGTAAATCGAATGGCTGCTCCAAGAGGGAACATTTGGGACAGAGAGGACCAGGCACTTTGGAGTCTACTCAGGACCGTTGCATTTCTATGTGGTATTTTTCTTTTATTGGGGAATGTTTTTTGCAGGAGCTCCATATACTTAGTTGGCCATAACTGAGCTACTATTGAAAGCTTCTTCCTTTGCACTTTCTATAACGTGCAAGAGAGAAAGGAAGCCTAAAAATGTATATTAGAATTATACTGAGCACTTTTCTTTTGAAACTATAATTTATAAAAATGAGTACATATGATTTTGCAATTACAAATGTATGAAATACATTAGTTAAGAAGTAAAGTTTCAAAGGTGCTAATTTTTAACCAAATGCATTTTACAGTGTTTTAATGACCATTTTTCCACATTGTGTTAATATCCATTAGCTATGTTCATACTAGTAATGCTAATATTGTGCAAAGCCATTAGTTAGCTACAAAGTCAATAATGGATGATACTGATTCCAAGCCTCCATTGCACTAAAAGATGCATACATTTTGTGGTTTTTTTTTTTTTTTTTTTCGTAAAGTGGGAAAGGTAACCTGAATTTTCACTTGGATATTGTCAATGAAGCTGTTTATGCTGATTAGAGAGATGAATGTGGAGTCAGTTTTTGAGAGCCTATGGACAAAAAACCTGATCTGTTTCTGTCTACTTAAAAGCAGAAATTGTGTTCAAAATGAATTGTCCTGCCTCCATAGGAGGGCTCTGAATATATATCTCTTCATGGACTTTATCTCACCTACCTTGTAGATAGAACTCCTTCATTAGTAATTTCTCATTAAGAAGTTTTAGCAATGCTCCTTAGACAAGATGTTTTTAAGGATTACTCTGGAATATTTCATTCACTGCATTATCTGAATGGATTTTCAGACCATTTATCTTGTTATTCTTGCTCTCAAAAACATTCACTGTTATTTTGTAAAATATCTCTCCAAAATGTAATCATTGTTCAGGTGGTGGATTGAAATAAGAATAGTTGTGTATGTGCAATATTTGGTTCCTTGCTTTAGGAAACCTTTTATAAGATTATTTGCAAGTAAAATATTTTATTATATCAGGAGCATTTTATGCTAGTAAAATGTGTGCATTGTTTTAGAGGCTGGATTGTGAAACTAACCATATATCTTGTAAATCAACAGAAAGAAGAAGCCTCAGTGGTTGTCTCAGAGAGTAAGCATACAGATTTTAATAATATGGTGTTTATATTTAATTTTTAATTTATTTAGCCACAATATCTATTCTAATTTAAGGCTGACAAAATGCAAATATTGAAAAATTCTTTAATACAGAACACATACACAGACATTTGAGTTTCAGCTTGTTATTTTTCATCTGCTTCATCTTTTGCAGGGCATTAACTTCTGGGAATAAACTGCTCTCAGCTGTAAAAATGAACCCTTAACCCATGTGTTCATGAAAAGGATTGCGTTCATTGTGGCGCTGATTTACTGTAACTAGATGCAAGATTGATGTATCCAGGAGAAACCATTCCATGTATGTCATCTGTCTCTGGAATGGCCCCTTTAATCTCTTTACTAGATTTGATTGTTCTCTAACAAACCAACAAATACCTCTAGAGTAGGTGAGATTTTTCTTTCAGTGAAAGACCCAAATGGGATGAGCAGAGTTATTCTGGACAGGACAGATTAAAATGTCTCAGCTTAGTGCAAGCATCAGCAGAAATGGGTTTGGGACAAAACTCCTTTTCCTTCTTCTTCTTGCAGCAGAGGAAAGCCACACAAGGCAGGAAAAATGGAGTTGCAGGTAAAAGCCTATGCTACATCCTCTTCCTGTGGTCCTGATGCTCTGTTTTTCTGTCCCCCTTCAGGCTGTGATGTGAAGACTGACTTATGGTGGGACTTTTTCTGAGGCATAGATTTCAGTCTAGGAGGCCCCATAAAAGCATTATTCAGCAAAATTAAAAAGTTGATGCCCAATAGAGCTCCACAGAGGATCATGAAGTGATTCTTCACCAAAGTGAGCTAAATCAGAAGTAACTCCATTAAAAGAGGCAGATTAAAACCTGTTTCGAGATCAGATGTGGGTCCTGTGTGGGAAAACACAAAGCACTTTAGGTAATTGTGTGGAGAGAAGGGAGCCGAAAAAAAGTAATATCCTACCTAAGAGGAATCTTGATAACCTGGAAAACTAGGGGAAAGCTGAGAATGTAAACATCCTCTTTTGAAAAAACAGAAAACCCCTCATACAATCTCTTGACATTTTAAGGAGACTGGATCTTCTAATGAAATAAATACTAAAGAAAACTGAACATATCTGAATATTGCTTGTGAAGATTTACCAGGGAAGGAAGAGCACGTGTAAGTACAATCTTCCTTTGGTGTTGTGGAGGAAGGGACTACAGGATTGGGAAGCCAGCCTGGAGGACTCAGAAGAAAAATTATATATTTTTATTTCATCCTGTGAAGTCAGTGGCCTGGACTGAGCACAGTTGATCAGAGCATCGTTCTAATAACACCAAGGCTGTGGGTTCAATCCAATGTGTTTCAATGTGGGTTTTCTGACTTTCTGAACCCTACCTAACCCTAGGGGTAACCCTAATCCTTGCTGTAACCCTAAACTTAGGCAAAAACAACCCTAGGCAAAGAAGTTAAAGCCGCATGGGGGTAAGGGTTTGGCAAAACCTAAACATAGTCCTACCCCAAGGCAGGGCAGTTAAAGCCGTCCAAGGGGACAGGTGGTTACAAGGAAAAAGTAAAAAGTTGCTGAGGCAGCCATGTTGTGGCACTCCTGCTCTCCCCTTGGTATTCCTTTCTGAGTGGCAGAGTAATTGTATCTCTGGGAATAGTAGCTGTGGAAACCCTAACTAACTCTAGGCCTAACCCTAAACCTAGGCCTAACTGTAACCCTACGCAGAGGAGTTAAACCAGTGTTAGGCTGAGACTAGAGCCAAGAAAAATCATGTTGAGAGAAACATTTTGTGGCAATCCAGTGTTCCCTTTGGCATGTCTTTTGTAGCTGCAATTATTGGATCTCTGGGCTTTGAGGTTTTCTGAACCCAAAATAACCCTGGGCCTTAACCTAACCCTAAGCGGAGCAGCTCAATCCGCCCAAGGGTGGTAGTGGTTCCAAGGAAAAAGTTGTGGAGGCAGCCACAATGTGGCACTCCTGTGCTCCCCTTGGCAATCCTGTTTGCTTGGCAGAGTCATTGGGTTTGTGGGCATACTAGTTCTTAGAACCCTAACTAACCCTAGGTCTAACCCTAACTGTATGCCTAGCCCTAACCTTAGGCAGGGCCGTTAAATTTCTGTTAGGCTGAGTCTACAGCCAAGAAAAGCATGTTGAGAGAAACAGTTTTTGGCTCTCCTGTGTTCCCTATGGCATGCCTTTTGTAGCTGCAGAGTCATTGGAACTTTGGGCTTTGTTATTCTCTGAACAGTAAGTATCCCTAGGCTTAAATATAACCCTAGGCGAAGAGGTTAAATCAGACTAATGGTAGTGCTGGTTCCAAGAAAACGTTGCGAAATCAGCCATGTGGTGTCACTCATGTGCTCCCCTTGGCATTTCTTTTTGTGATATAGAGTCATTGGATTTCTGGGCATACTATTTGGTAGAACTCTATAAAACCCTAGGCCTAGCCCTAACCCAAGGCAGGGCAGTTAAAGTCTACCAAGGGTAGTGGTGGTTCCAAGGGAAGTGTTGTAGAAGCAGCCATTTTGTGTTACTCCTGTGCTCCACTTGTCATTCCTTTTTGTGCTGAAGAGTCTTTGGATCTCTGAACGTTATGGTTGTTAGAACTCTAACCAACCCTAGGCCTAAACCTAACCCTAGGTCTAGCTCTAACTCCAGGCAGGGCATTAAGTTGACTAAGGGTTGTGGTGCTCTCAAGGAAAAAGTTGCAGAGGCAGCCATGTTGTGGCACACCTGTACTCTACTTGGCATTCCTTTTTCTGTTGCAGAGTCATTGGATCTCTGGGCTGTGTGGTTTTCTGAAACCTAAGTACACCTAGGCTTAAACTGAACCCTAGGAAGAAAATTTATATCTGACTAATTGTAGTGGTGGTTCCAAAGAAGGGTTTGTGGAAGCAGCCTTGTCATGGTCCTCTTCTGCTCCCCTTGGCAATTCTTTTTGTGCTGCAGTGTCATTGGATCTCTGGGCATACCGGTTGTTAGAACACTAACAAACCCTAGGCTTAACCTAGGACTAGCCCTAACCCTAGGCAGGGCATTTAAAGCCAAATGAGGGTGCTGGTGGTTCCCAGGAAAAAAGTTGCGGAGGCAGTCATGTTTTGGCACTCCTCTGCTCTACTTGGCATTCCTTTTTGTGCTGCAGAGCCATTGGTTCTCTGATCATAATTGTTTTTAGAACCTTAACCATCTCTAGGCTCAAACCTAACCCTAGACATAACTGTAACAGTTGCAGTGTAGTTAAAACCCTGTTTAGCTGCCTCCAGTTCCAAGAAAAATCATGTTGAGAGTAATATTTTGTGGCATTCCTGTGCTCCTTATGGCATGCCTTTTGTAGCTGCAGAGTCATTGGATCTTTGGGCTTTGTTGTTTTCTGAACCCTATATAACCCTAGGCTGAACCCTAACCCTAGACAGGGTAAGTAAAAGCTGACCAAGTGTAATGGTGGTTCTAAAGAAATAATTGCCAAGGCAGCCATGTTGTGGCAGTCCTGTGCGCCACTCGGCAATCTTTTTTTGCTTGCAATGTCATTGGATCTCTGGGCATTATGGTTTTCAGAACCTTAACTAACCCTTGTCCTCATCCTAACACTCGGCCTAATCCTAACCCTAGGCAGAGTATTTGAAATTGCGCTGGTGTTAGTCTTGTGCCAAGAAGAATGGTGTTGATGGAAACATGTTTTGCTAGTCCTGTGTTCCCCTTGGCATGCCTTTTGTAACTCTGGAGTCTTTGGATTTCTGGGTTTTGTGGTTTTATGTGGTTATTTGGCTTTAATCCAGTGCCTAACCCTAAGCCTAGGTTTAACCCTTTCCCTCGGCAGAGAAGTGAAAGTCACTCAAGTGTAGTGGTGGTTCCAAGGAAAATGTTCTGGTACTCCTGTGCTCTCCTTAGTATTCCTTTCATTAATGGAGAGTCATTTGATCTCTGGTCATAATGGTTTTCAGCGACCCAGCCACTGAATGCCTTATCTTAAACCCATGAGGCCATTTACTTTTGATTTGGGCTTGTTTATTGTTGTGGGTTCCTTCCCACTCTGATTATTCTGTGAATCTTTGAAAAATCTATTTACAAAATATATTTCTACTGGAATAGTTGGATGAATATTAATCTCCTGCAGATCAAGGAAATACTTTTGAAACCGAAGGTAAATTTTGCTGGGGTTTGAATTATAAAAAATATAATATACATATATATGCGTCTGAGTTGGGTTTAGTCCTTGGCATTGCCATTTTGGGACCAACTGTAATCTGTTTAGGCTCATATTATTCTGCATTTGGAAGTGCTAGGATAAAATACTGACAGTTCTTACTAGTGCATAATTAACTTCTTATTCCCAGTTTAAGCCACTGGCAAAACTTTCACTGACTTCAGTAGTGCTGGATTAAGCTTTCACTGAATGTCATGAGAATTTGAAAAGCAAAATCAATCCAGAATTTGCAAAGAGCTCCTTGTCTTTACTGTGGGTCAAACCAAAACCATAAAGCAAAAAACCTTGGAAATTTTGCTATGAATGAAATAAGAATAAGGAATCTTATTTGTATCCTGAATACTTTTCCTGAAGATATGGAAACAGAGTCACTTGGGGGTCTATAGTGTTATCACTAAGAATTGTGTAAGTACTGTGTATCAAAAAACTATTTCTTGGTTAGTCTGCCATTTTTGGCACAATCTTTCTGACAGAAATTATTACATTTATTTTGTTGTTTCTCAAGAGCTCATGATGTGTAATTCCTGCTCTGTAGATGGTATATGATGTAGATGATTTTTCAAGTCCAATTTCAGACTGCAGTGCTGTGGTTTATCACAAAATGTTTTGCTGTAGTCTAATGGCAAGAACTCTGAGAAGTCAGTTTCCACTGTTAATTTTCAAATAAATCCAATCCCTTCCTAGGTGTATCCCCCATTATAAATTTGCAATATAAAACAAACGGGAAGCAGGAGTGGCTGTCTGTAGAGGAAGATCTTCCCTTCCAAACTCCATCCTATGCCATGTTAGTGAAGGCTGCAGATCTTTGGGTAAGAGCTGGTAAGACTGCAGAGATGTTTCTCAGGGAGAGTGATATCAAACATGTACTGTTCATCTGACAGTAACCCCCCTCCAAAAAGAAAAACAAACCCAAACAACAAAACAAATCCAATAGAACAGACTAACCTTATGTAGAAATAGTAAATGTATTCAGTCTATTAATAAACCACAGTTAGAGATGTGTGGAATGGAAGGTGACCTGAGTTTCCCTTGGTGACTTAGGGGATTGTTCTGGTGCTCACTGAACAGAAGCTTGTCAAAAAACTGCTGTTCCCAAGCCTATGCTTTGTCAGAGCAGTGACCTCTGGTCCTTGCTACAATTCCCTTAGGATCAGAAGGAAATTCTGATCAGAAGGAAATTCTACCAGGCAAGATGAAGAGTCCATTTCTTCAAAGATGCAAAGTCTTGGAGAAACAGTTCACCCCATTAACAAGATTCACTCCTGATCTGCTGTTGTTGCAGTTCCGAGAGAGGACTGGACTTTCCACTCTTACCAACAGAACAATATTGGTAACACTCCATCCTTCAGTCCTGTGTTAGAGTTGTCAACATTTTTCTTTGGCTTTAGTAGTGACATAATGGGCTAAGTAGGGCTCAAGCAGATACTGCATTTCTAGGGGGGCACCAGAATAGGACTACAACTGCTGTGATCACTCATCAGCATGCCAGACCTGGACTGCCCTTCTCTGGCTACAGGCTTTCTCTCCTGTCCCCCACTGCCCCAGTATTCCCAGATCCCCATCCTTTGGATAGAGGGAGTTGTCAGCCTCTGTCTTAGCCAATCTCAGTCTCATTTTGCCTTTTGCTCCTACCTGTCATGGTCCATGAGCTCCGGGTACAAACTACAGGATGTAAATATGGTTATACTTTCTGATACCTCCCATAAAACAGTAGCAGCTGTATGTTGTTGGTCAGTAATTTCTGATTACACCTGAAGATTGGAAAACATGTATCCAGTCAAAATGTTTTGACTTAGTGTGTTTTGCCTACTGAGATACTTTATACTGGCTTTTATTCCTATCACATTTCTACAGTTTTCTGGCGGGTTTGTTTTCTTTTTCAGAGTGTGTGAATTTTATCTATCAGATTGCACTGGAGAAGAAAACATTTATTTTCAAATGTTTATGGGAATAAAATAATAATGCAATTATCTACACTCTTGATTACCAGGATTATCTCGTAAATATACAGATCCTCCAGATAGGCAGATTAAGTGATCAGAAGGTTCTTAGTGTGCCTCAGGCTCAGAGCATACACTAAAGAGGATCAAGCCTGCTTTAATTCATGTGCTGCTTTGTTAATGCTCTTGCTCTTTCTCAGGAGAATTTCTGAAATATGTTATCTGGGTCCCGGTGTGGTCCCATTTTGTTGGATAGAAAGCCTTTGGCTTTGATGAACAATAAACTGGAGATGACTTGGAGCAATAATGTGTAAAGAAATATGTATTTTGCTCATCTGGGGCTTGAGCCGTCTCAGTCTTTTGCATGTGTTGGCAGACCTTGAGCATGTTGTTCTTATTTGCTCTAGGTTGATAACAAATGCCTCTGCAATCTAGTGAGCATGCCTCTTTGTAGCCATTCATAAATCCAAGGTGTTTGAGGGAGCGTAGGAGAGGGCCAGCTGTGTCCCTTAGAGAAAGAAAGAAAGAAAGAAAGGAAGTGGAACAAAGGCTTTTGCTAACTGATTGAACAGTTTTTAGGCAGGCAATGGGACCTGCTTATAAAGGAAGTTTTTGAGAAGCTGACATTTCTCCATGGCCCAGCTAGCATGTAGCAATTTGAACAATGAATATAGGAAACCACCCTGCAAATATGATTATCTACCAGTTTTTTTTTTAAAAAAAAAAAAAAAGACATGATTGCTTTCTGACTAGGATATGTGCTCTGAATTGCTTAAGAATTTTGAGAAACATCCTTTATAGAGCTTGAAAATACAATAACGTAAAGATGAAAGACTCCTTTAGAATTAATGATGGGGACAGAACTTAAGTGACATCCATGTTGAAATGCCACAATCTTAAAATTGTTCTTCTCCAGTTACTCTGTTTATGAATGTGCCTGTGGCTCCCAGTCTTTGTCATGTCTGCTAGCAGATATCGGAGCTAGAAGATAACAAGAAATGTGCAGCAGTGAAGAGTATTTTGGGGTAAGAGTGAGCTTTTGACCCTGAGCCTAAGAAAAAAGAAATAGAAAGATCTTTTTACTCAAGAATATAAAATTACATGAAAATTTGGGCTGATAAATGAGAAGTAGACAAGAATAGATGAATAGATAAAGTGCCTTGAAAGGAACAAGGCGGGGGTGGATGCAACTGTTGAAAAAGGGAGGTCCTGTGGATGTGAGAAAAACTTCACTATACCTCATAAACAGGTAGAAGACTTGAGTTTAAAATTCAGGAGTAGAAAATCATTCAAAAAGGGCTCTAGAAAGTTGCAGCCAAGAAGAAATGACAGTAGCGTGAGTTCAGTAGCAGTGTTTTGAAAAGATTAGACTTAGTGATTTCACTGGGTAACATTCCTTTCCTCACTTCTCTCACAGGGAGGAGGGTAATCTCTCATTTATTTATAACTATCCCACATGTGAGATGAAAGTCAGAGCTGGTTATGTTTGGCTCCAGAGTCCTCCACAGGTATAGGATCCCGTGAGAAATCCTTACTTGTCAGATCTCTAATTTTATGCTCTGACAATATTATGCCATAGCAATAAACTCCCTTAAGACCCAGCGACCAACCCAGTTGCTATGCCAAGCTGCCTGGTTTAATTTGATCTTCCATGAACACTGGCTTTTGGTGGAGGAACAGGGCTATGAAGCAGAGGTTCACTTGTATGACTACATCCTCAGTGAAAACACAGCCTTCCAAAATAGCTTGTGTCTGTCCTTTTGGTGACCTGCTTAATGATCTTGCCCAAATAAAAGGAGCATACCTTCCAAAAATATTATAATAGAGGCAGAAAACAGTGTTCTATCCCAAGGGCAAAGCTGAGAATAAAAAAAAAAAAACAAAAAAACCAAAATGACAAAAACAGAAAACCCACTGTCAAGCAAGGCCCTTTCTGTTTTTAATTTCAGAAAGACTGGTTTGGTAAAGCTTGGCCTGGACTGCTTTCAGATGCAAATCCTCCAGGCTACTTTAGGCGAACTTGATATTGTCTTTGAGTCAGACTAGTTTCTTAAAATGCAGCAAGACCAAAAAAGGACTTGTGATTAAGAAGACTGCACATCCTTGGTGTCCTGGAAACATGCCAGGGTACGAGATGATATTTCAGTCCTTTGCATTCCTGAAAATGTCCTTTTGTCCCATGAAAGGCTGACATCTTCCTGTGTCCTAATGAAATGATGAGACAGGGAGTGAGGTCTCTGTCTGATGAATCAGTCTAGACACCAGCTAGCAGGCTGCTGGTAGGGTGACTGTTGCTTATCTGGGCTCTCCAGGGAAGGGGTGTCAGTCTCTGATGCTCATTTCTGTCCTCTGGCTGCCCCCTGTTGGCTTGTCCACCACATCTGCAGTGGACCTGGCAACCCCCAGGCACAGTGTTTGGAAGGGCTGGATGCAAATGAAAAGGATATTCAAAGGAAGTCATCACTTAAATTACAAAATCACCTTTTTGTGTGTCCCTTATTGTGACACAAAGTGTTGTGGCAGGTTTTTTTTTTTCTTTTTCATTGTTGCTTCTGGTTTTTCTCTTGCCAAATTCTGTATGGTTTAAGTTTAAAAGCATGATGACTACACAAGTAAACTTCTGGAATACTGTGCTGGAAGCTGGCGGGTGCTTTAATTTCTGCTTAGATTTACTTTCATTTCTGATTAATATTTTCTTTCAGTGGCTTTCTTGCACACAAAACCCCCTGTGCCAAAATCATTGCTAACTTTATAAGTATAAAATGGCTACATCTGCTAAAATTCACCCTTGTATGAAATAGCTGCACCCAAAAATTCCAGACAGGCAAACTCTTCCCAGGTTATATTAAACATATAGAAATGTGAATTCCAAAAGTTCTACCTTCAGCTATTCAAATACAAATTGTGCTGAGGAGGGTGGGAACTTCAACAAGTTTACTGAGGGGAGAATTGAGGCATTTTTGCTGTAAAGGAGTTGGGAAAGATGTCATTTTTTTTTCTGCTACCATAACCTATCTTCCCATAGAGGCTCCTTTAGAAGGACATGAGAACTCTCTTAGATTAGAGGGCCATCTAGCTCAGTATACTAGGCTGACAGGGCCACCAGCAGATGCGTAGGAAAAATATATCATCACAGGGCACATACAGCATGATCTTTCCTTTGGTGCATCCTCTTACCATTGAGATGCCACTGTTTTTGAGATTTATTATGCAGAGGCTGGATAAGATCTGTCACTTTTGTAGCCACCAATGAACTAAGTCAGTGTCTAAAGGTTTCCCTGTTACTCACAGATATTTATCTGTAGCCCTGCTATCTTTGTGAACTCCATGCAGCTCTAGATGCTTGTCTCTGCCATTAGTGTTTGACTAATATATCATAAGTAACACAGTGAAATAATCTCCTATTCTGGAGCACATTCCAATTCTATTTTCTCAACTAAGATACTTTCATGCTCTTCCTCCTCCTTGCCATGGTATATGTAGGCAATTTACATCCAGCTGTGGATGGCAGCTGGCCCACCTCACAAGACAGCTGTGTGCAGCTGTTTTTTCAAGAGATGCCAGGTGGTTGGTCAGTTGAAAGCTGTCCATATTGTTGTTATCTACAGGCAGAAATAGTGCTTTGTGAGTCTCTGCAGTGGGGAAATAGATAGAATGATGGTCCTGTTTTGGCCCTTTAAGAATACAGCAGGAGCAGGAAGATCCCTCTTCATGACTCCATGCTGTATGTGATGGACATCTCTCTGCGGTGGATCCTAAGGTGTCTATAGAAATGATCACAGTAACTTAGATGTTAACCTTACCAGCCTAATCCTGTGTGACCACATTACAAGGTATACAAGTTAGAACTATTTTTCAAGCTTAGTTAGATTGCTGGGGACTGTAGCAATCCAAGATGCAGAACTTTCCCAAACCTCCAATTTAAAGTGGTCATGAGGTGAAATGGAGCCAAGAAGAGCCAAGTGAGAACCTCTAAAGACTCCAGCTGTCATAAGGATGGTGTCCTTTTAGCAGAGGATGCATAGGAGGCCATGAGAAGTGGGATAAGTGACAGTGCTATGACACATTTTCCCATGAGAAGTGCAGCCCTGCTTCCCAGGCTTTCTAAGTGTCATCTCTGGTGGCTGTGCCAATGCATTCTGCACTGCATCCCAAGACAGCTGGAGGCTAAGTAATCTGACCTACCTGGTAGCGATATGAGACTTTTCAGCAACTGTTGATTGCAAAACACAAAGATCAAGGCAGAATTACTCTTTTGAGAAAGGAAATAGATAGAAACAGGATTCAAAGCTGATGCTCAGAAAAGGTAATGGAAAAAAACCATGCATGCAATATATGAGCATGGATTCTTTGGTCTAGCAGGTGCCAGTCTGCTGCATTTGCAGATGGTATATCAAGGGAGCCCCAATGGCTAGTTAGAGCAATTCCTGCACTAATGTGAACAGAGATTTTGATTTCATGGTCTAAAATAAAATGACCCAAATATAATTATGCAAGCTTATTAATTTATTTGCTATGGGTCGGTAACCCTTCATAGTCTATAGCAGGAGTTACACGAAGGGCCAGGGGGATTAAAGCTCAAATTTAGCAGACTCAGATTCCTATATGGAAATTGGAAGAAACGAAGCACTAAATTGCATGTTTTATGATGATATCTTATTAAGAAAAAATTAATGCCCAACTTTGAAAGCACCAAATTCATTCTGAACAGAAGCAGTAGAAAAAGAGCAGCCTCATGAAGGTTTGAACTGAATGATATAGAAGCAAGTTATGTCCTCCTGTCCAGTGCTGGAAACATAGACAAATCTTGAAAGTTATGAGCTCAGGATGGCCAATATAACATTGGATTTCTGTTTGCAGAGGGAATTTCTACAGTGGTACCAGAGGCATTACTGGCAGATTTAGTAAAGCCAGGGTTCTGCATAAAGCATGTGTCTTGGTTTTGAGACAAATTTCAGGAGAAAATGTCCTGGAATGAGCATTTCCTCTAAGGAGAAAGGGATTCAATAATTCCCTTTTCGTTTACCAGTGAGAGAAATGGATACTAGGGGGTGAAAATGGAAAAACAAAAAAAACCCCAGTTTACTAACAGGAAAAAAATGGTGCCTGCAAGGCACAGAAAAAAGAAAGAAAAATAAATTAATAAATTCTAGATATTGAAATTGTGCATGGCAGCCTATGTTCTTCTTGATGATATCTGATGCTTTGTCCTCAGGGCTCTGTAAGCATTTCAGATTTCAGTATATGTATAACCCCCTTCCCTTCTACTAAGCAGAAAGGGGGTTACTGGTTCAGGCTTCTTCCATTTACAATGCTGTTATGATGTAAGGTGTGCGCACTGAGTGAATGACTATGGTCTAAATACACTGCACTATATTTGGAGGTTTAAACAAGACGAAGAGCCTGTCCCACACAAAGTGAAAGAGAACAGGGATGAAAAGAGTTGGGTAGCTAGTCTGGGTGCAGCCAAACACATGCGGAGTCTTTGCTGACACTCTCAGGAAACCATTACATCTGTGTGTCAGAGTGGAGGAGCCACTTGATCAGTGCACAGATCACAGAATCCATTAGGATCTGACTTGGAAGGGACCCCAAGGATCATCAAGTCCAACTCTTAAGTGAATGGCCCAGATATTACAGTGTAATTTTCTCACATGCAAAAGCTGGCCCTGAGGTTCTCCCAGCTAGACCTAGAGGTAATCAAGACCTTCACTTTTTGCCCTCTCTAGGGCACAAACTTTGACCACTGTGAACTTGATTTGAGCCTGAGAGCCAGAAGCAGGGGAACTGTACACCTGCCTCAACTCTTCAACGTACCTCTTGAGGGCTTTTATCTTACATGGTATTACCATATAAGATAACACTACTTCCTATTTCTTCCTTCAAAACTGACTTGATATGTGTTTTGGAAAATCAAGGGAGAAAACTTTCCAGCAGGGATAAAAATTAAACCTCATTCATTTTTTTTTTCATTCATTTTTCTCCCTGTTTTCTCCGTTCATGAGGAGGATACATATGATTGGCTATGTCAGTGTCAATGATGGAGTTTGTGGCTCTACCTCAAAAGACATTTCATAGCTAAGTGACATTCTGGTGTCTCTGTTACATAGACCTGTTCATAAACATAATATTAGATAAGATGGTTAAATGTCTTTCCTCAGAAGAGGGAGCTGTGAAGTTGAACCCTTTTATGTATAAAGAATATTAAACTGGAACTCACTTCCTGGATAAGTGTCCTAAGGTGATGGGAAAAGACTGCACCTGAGGTGTGATAACATTCCAGTTTCTCTTCCAGAGTTACTACTAGATTTCTTTTTTGTGGTACATACAGCCAGTGGGGGACAACAAGTTCCAAAGCTCAGCATACACATTAGTATTTACAGAAATTTTTTTGTGCCACATACTGTAATTAGGACTATCCTTGATAATGGTGATTTATCTAGCCTTTTGATGGAAAAAAGCCTTACTATGGGTCATTAAATTAAATTACTACTTTTTTTTTAATGAGAGTCTGGACTGCTGCACATGGCTGTAATGCTCTCCTAAATTAGAGTAAAGATTATGCATTTGACTTAGGCAATAAAACTGAATCCTGCAGGTGACTATTTGATTGCAATTCATAGAAGTTTATTATAGAAATGTACGAAAGAATAACAGCCTCACTTTAGAAAAAGATAAAAAAACCCCTGACCCTAATCTTCTCTCTACACTGAAATGAAACTCAAAGTTATTCCAAATTAATTTTATGGAAGTAGTCTTATCAGTTCTCTACTCATGCTTGACATTTTACCAAGTTCTCTCCCTCCTAGTGCTTTTCTCACAGGACACAATGAAATTTAGCATTCATAAATTGCTCAGGGCTTTTTGTAAAACCCCAGCCCATGATATTAGGACCTCTTTCCTTGTTCTGAAGATCTTTTTGCTGAACTCAGATCTTTCATCAGTCTCTAGCTGGGGTCTGCTTGCCATTGCATCCAAATCCCACTTCTCCCAGAGCAGATAAGTTGCTGAGGATACTTCAGCACCACAAGATACAGTGAGTAATGGACTTTTTGGTGGTGGTGATAAGGGGCATGCAGAGAAATGTGAAGACTGGTTTATGCCTCAGTGGCTTCTGTGCAATACAGAATCATAAGATAGAGATTTTTTTTTTTTTTGGAAAAGAGCCTTAAGAATATTGAATCCAAACATAAACCCAACTCTACGAAGTCCACCCCTAAACCATGTCCCTAAGAGAGCATACCATATTCATTAGTAGTCATTTGCCTTACTACAGTAGGTAGCACAGATAAACTAGCTTTTCAATACCAAGTTTGAGGGATGCTCAGTGCAGCTGTAGCAGAATGAAGCAAGGCATAGATTACACCTTAGGCAGGAGGTGCTGAAGTAACTCACACAGATCCATGCTATATGAGCTTCACCCTTTAGGGGTATAGAAGCTGTCGGGTTTAAAGGTCTGCCTGCATGATCTCTGCTTTCAGTACTGTATACCCCAAGGCTATAGAGAAAGGGTGGAAGCAAGGATAACAGAAGGCTTTGGTTAAGCACTGAGCTTAAGGAATAGATGTAAGCCTTCAATTTCCCCCTGACTCTTGAGATGTTCAGTGGTACCGCTCAGCTTGTATAAAGGAAACTAGGAACAAAATACAGATTCTGCCAGGGGAAGAGGTTGGGTTGGCAATGGTTAGGTTAAACCTCTACTTCCAGGAAGACACTTAGGGGAACCCACTCACCATGGCTGCATGGGTTGTGTTGGGGGCTGGTTCTTTCCCTTTTCCCTCTGTGGAATTTTCCCCATTGTCATGCTAAGATACCTGTTGACTGGGCCCTGGTGGCAAGGGGTAGGGGAGAGAGGAGTGAAACCCCTCGATATCCAAACATCCAGAAGAGCAGACGGAAGGCTCTGGCTTAGCCCATTTCCCCCGCGGAGTTCAGACGAGAAGGACGATCACTGCCTCTGTCCCATCCCTGCCATCCCAGTGTCAGGAGCCATCCTCACTGCTGTCGGACCCTGCCCTGCTGCCTTCTCACTGTAACCTGCCACCATCCAGCACTCTGCTGAGCACCAGGACCCACACCGTGAGCAGAGGGCTCTCTCCATCTCTCTCTCTGTCTCTCTCCCCCTGGGACAGCTCTGCCATCACCCTCAGCCCTCCTGCAGCTCTGCGGGACCCGCCCGCCCCCAGCACCGGGAACTGCAGCTCAGGGAAAAGGTGCCTGCAGCCAAAAAGGGACTGGGACTGAGTTACTGTTCTGTTTGTGGATAATCTCATAGCTGTTGTTGTTCTTGTTTGTCTTGTTAGATATACTAGGAAAGAACTGTTATTCCTATCCCCATATCTTTGCCTGAGAGCTCCCTTAATTTCAAAATCATAATGATCTGTAGGAAGGAAGGATCACATTTTTCAGTTCAAAGGGAGGTTTCTGCTTTCCTTAGCAAACTCCTGTCTTTCAAACCAGGACAGGCTGGTCATTTAAAAAGTAGTGTTCTTATCTGGTAGCCTTTCCACTATGTTTTCCCCTAGAAACTTCATTTGGCTGCCAAAGGACAGCTGATGTACTGGTGCTGTTGCTCCCACAGTGCCACAGTAATAACTCTTCTTCTGTTGCATAACAGAACTCCTCAGCAACACCTCACGACTGTGGGGTCAGGATTTAATTAAAACATCATAAAGATGTCTTTGGGGAACTGGACACAAGATTATTCTGAATGCAATGCAGTATTGCAGGAAAAATGTGACTCTGTGTACTTGTGTGTAGTCAGGGCACAATTCAGGTGACCAATAAAGACTAGCCAGAACTAGGCTCCAGATCAAGTAGGTTATGTAGACTAAGCTTGGTTTCATGAAAATAGACATAAGGTTTGCTAATTTCCAGTATGTTTTTGTGAGCAGCATTTGGTAAAATTTTACTAGAAAAGAAAATGATGGTGCCAAAATAAGAGTGCTGAAGCCTGACAAGGAGAAGGAGCAAAATCAGCCTACCTGCTTGAAATCTTGTTTGAAACACCTTAAAAGGTCTCTGATGTTGGGTAAAGGTTACCAACAGAATGTACTCTAAAATATCTTAGGAACATAATTAGTGACTAATTGAATTAGTTTCATTTTGTTATAAAATACCAGAGTATGAGGTGGAGAAGGACAAACTGCTACCACAGTTATTACTGTGCCTTCACCTAGAAAATTAAAAGGACTGTGTTTACTTCTGTCTCTGGTCCACTCCTCTTAAGTGGGATATGTAGTATCTCCTACACCCCTGGTTTTGAGCTTTATTCCTGAAAGGCTTGATTCACCATCAGATAACTTCCATTTCATGCTGCTATAATTCCACTGATTTCAGCTAAATACTGTGAATTTATTTGGTGATGATAGAGCAGTAATTAAAAAAAATAAATTAAAATTCTGTAAAAGTCTTATGGATCCTTTTTGATTTTAAATAGTTTATTTTAGTGGCTCCAGCTCTTAAGAATTAAAACGATCCAATCAACAGGTTGACAACAATGCCTTTGTCACCTTTTCCTGGTTCGTGTATGTGAGAGAGCGGGAGGGGGATGGTGTGGGGGGTGTCCCTGAGTTATGTCTTTCCAACTGCCCTGTCTGTTCCAGATGGTACCACTGCTCACTGGTTCCAGCAGCAGTGCTAGTTCACTGCCCATAGGATAAGGCACTTTATTTATGGTTTTGAGCCAGAGTTGCAGACTGCCAAGAAAGAGAAGAACCTGACACTGCCTGCCACTGCTGAAAATGATGATAACTCTATTGATTACAGTGGCATCAGGCAGCTTCAGAGCCAGAGAATGCCTGGCCTGACAAGACTAGTTCCTGTGTGAAGAAGGACAATTTTATTCTCCCAGCATCCCTGGATCATATACAAGGAATTACACAAAGAAATGTTAAAGAGAAGAGAAAGTGACATACCAGGTCTTGGGGGTTAGTGCTACATTTTGTATGGCATTTACTATTTTTCTTGCAGGAAAAATTGGAGAGGAGTGTTGCCTTTCTACCCCAAACTAAGGTTCACAGCCAAGTTTTTAAATATACATATTCAAATCAGCCATTTAGGAAATTTGTAGCATAAGCCAGTCAACCCTCACTAAGCCATATTTCCTCTAACAGGGAAAATAATATCTCTGGGGACAATATTCAATTTATTAGGTTCTCAAGGGAAATAAGGGATAAGAGCTGTAAAGATGCAGTTGGCAGCTAAGGCTGAGGCTAAAGACTCAAAAGAAACCCATCAATTCCCAAGGGAATGTGAAAATTCCTCTAATAGACCTGTGTCATCGTTACTGGAAGCTGTTTAAACATGACTAAGATTGTGAATGTTTGGCTGTACAACTGTGCCTCTGTTAGAGACTGACAGTGGTTTCAGTGGGTCAAATGCCTGACATAATTACTGCCTGGGTTCAGAGTGCTTGGGAGGGCTTTTCTCATCCTTCATACAACTTCTCCCATGCTACGGTGATGAATGACCACTTCCTCAGCACCACCAGTTCTTTGCTCAAACCAGCCAAAGGACTTTCTCTGCTCCATTGAGTCTGAGGGATTTAAAGTGGAGTCTTTTATCAGATGTCCATGAAATGCCTTTCTGCTCCCTGCACTTCTTCATAAACCATGACTGGTCTACTTGTCTTTCATCACATAAAACTCCATTTCTAGTGCATAGATTCCTTGGGTCTCAACAAGGTGTGTGTTCTGAAGCATTGGAATGCAAACCTCAGCATGTGACTCATGAGGGTCACATGTCATCTTGCTGTCATTGTCTTCCTTGGGCTTTTCACACTAATAACTGTAATGGTCTTTCCAACACTCTAAGATGTAAATTTGAGTATTAAATATTATATTCTCTGCTTAGATTTTGTTTTGTCCTATCACACCTGTGGCTAATTTTCGCAAGGTTTTTTTTGTTATATAAAAGATTCTGTCTCATTTTTCCTGAGTATATTGCTGTCCTAGTTAATAGGCAACATTAATTATGTCAGCATAAGGAGAAGTACTTCCCCCCACCCCCCATATTATACACATTTCTTAACTGCATTTGGCTTGCCTCTAATCAGAAGCTGGTTTTATGTGTTCCTTAAGGAGTAATTAAAAAGTGAGGTTTTACTGTTTGTCTGGTTAATTAGTTTAGTGGGAGGTTTTCAGCAAGCATCAAGGAAAAGTTTTCTCCATCCCACAAGCTGGCTATGAACTCACCTGTATAGGCAATGCTTCATTATCCGAATTTGTAATTAATTCTACAGACAGGAGACATTCATCTGTCTGTCTATCCACACTACCTCGAGATTTCCGTGTGTCTTCTTGAATTTGCCAGAGAGTAAACAAGTCATATCTACTCTTACCTCCCACCCTTCTCTCCCTCTCACAGGACAGATTCTTTCCAGTCTCTGCTTCTCCTGTTTCTTTTCTCTGATTTTTGCAGCAGTACGAAGGACATGGAGATAAAGTGATGGGTGACCACACTTTCTGAGATTAAAAAAATCAAAATTTTTTAAAATATAAGGATGGAATAAAGTGGTTTCTTTTCTGTGTATATAAAGTGAGTTTTGGGATCTCATCCATCCCTTGTGGAACCACATTTTATGACCTCTGAATCTTTCCCTGTGAAGGTTCTCTGAAGATGAATATGGTTCTGTCACAGGAGTAAGTTTTGTTTCTAAGGTTTGGTTGGGTTTTTTTTGTTTTTTTTTTTTTTTTTTAATAGAGTGTGCCATGACATTTAAAGTCTAAATGATACAATGGTTTCAGAGGTGATAACCATCAAGAGGTCTAACTGGCTTCATTTACAGTTCTGATGCTCAAGGGACCAAACTAACTGAGAAACTCACTTAAGTCTTGAAATGTGCAGTTGAAGCCACACATATCTGAAACCTCAGCGCTTGGTGTTTCCAGGTCATCAGCAAAGTTTCAGCACATGACATAGAATTAAAGAAACTCCAATACCTAGGAAATGAGAGCAAGCACTTTCTTAAATTCTTTAGATGCTTCTCGTGCATGTACCACTGCAAAATCCATTCTCAGCAGTGAAACATGGAGTAAGGGTTTGGCGGCTTTTCTTTAATGTTTAAACTTTTTATACCTTTCATGAAAAAAAAGCAACAAAGAAATATAACAAATAAATAATGTTGAATATTGTTACAAATCGAAATATAAAATGCCTTTATTGTACAATAAGGCAGTGATAAAATGAACAGAGTAACAGTTAGACATAACAGATTAAACAAAAGAGTGTCATGTTTTGGTCAAGGACAGGTTATTTTTTGTAGCAGCCATGCAGAGGCAGAGCCTGGAGCTGTGTGGGTGTGGCCAAGACTGTAATATTATTCCATACCATCTTAAGTCATTGCCAGGAGCTGAAGGGAAAGGGACTCTTTTGCTTTCAAGAAAAAATGGTGTTCCTTTATG
Organism: Cinclus cinclus; assembly: GCF_963662255.1. Lineage (NCBI taxonomy): Eukaryota > Metazoa > Chordata > Aves > Passeriformes > Cinclidae > Cinclus > Cinclus cinclus. Next base: position 74,688,241 of record NC_085048.1, on the reverse strand, counting down.
GTCATGGGAAAGCATGGTGGGCAAAGAGTCTGTCCAACATTTATTGCCATCCTCCCAGGTTTGGTGAGCATTCTGTATATAAATCACCCTCTTTGTACATTTTTGTTACTAGCATGTTGCTGTTGCTGTTACTATTAGTTTTCTTACCTCATTGAGGTTTCCAGTAAATTGTTCCTATCTCAGACCAGGATTCCCCAATTTAGTACTACCTCTAAAAGAAAAACAATCCACGAGCTGCTCACCTCTTGCACCTGTTACTTTTTGCACAGTGACACAATTTGATTTTGAGCAGCAATGGGCAGTGCTTTCCTACCCACATAGTCAAAGCTAGGCTACAGCATGGTGGTCAGGGCAATCTCCAGTCAATTGCAGAGTGAAATGTCATCACCTTCCAGACTCGCATCCGGCATGAAAACATTATTTTGTACCGCTGGAGATGCTGTGTTTTTAGATGAATTTTGAGTTTCTAACAGGTACAGTGTGAAATCTTATCACCCAGCTCCAGTGTGCCTGAAGAACAGGCACACTGGAGCTGCTCTAATCTGCACACCCTACCCTGGGCATGAGTAGGCTCCAAAGAGCCATGGGAGATTGCTCCATGGAATGACAATGTCAGCTGGATAGGGGTTTTCCAGAATCACAGGGATTGCATCACTCTGTGTCACCCTGGGGCAAGGGAAGAAGTCTGGTGTTTGCTCTACTCCCAAGATGAAGTGAAACTCTTGAGAGAGCAGAATTGACTTGACTTCTCCTTGTCTATTCATATAACATGAAACTAGACATTGTCTGTCAGTACTTGCATTGTAGATCTCTCAAGCAGAGCCAGATACCTTTGCATTCTACACAGATACTCTGAGTTTATGTGGATAAAAGCTCCCTAAGGGGGGACCATGGCCCAGATACGATAAAATATTCAGGTTTCTCACTTCCCACTTAAATCAATGATCAGCTATTAACTGCCAAGCATTTCAGGAGTACTCCTAGTACCATGGAAAGATCAAAGAGAAGCAGGACCTTAACTTGGTAGTGAGATATTTGTACAAAGAATGAGGTATTTCTGGAGACCAAGACATATACAAGGTAGAAAAATAGACCAATAGAAAGAAAAGAGCCATAATTTAGATTTTGGAATTAATGAAGGAATTTTATGGACCCAGAGTATTGTCTTTGTGAACAATGATTAGAAGAAGAATGAGAACAAGAGAAATCAAGAGAAATATTACTTCTGATTTAGTTCATTTATTTCATTCTTGCAATTTGAATGTGGATTATCAAAAGAATTGAATTTACATTAAAGCATCAACACAGTAGCACCAATGATGATAACAGAAAAAAATCTTCATCTCAGATTGTTTTGAGAAACAGCATAAAATACTGTAAAAACTGATGAGGCTGTGATTATCCAAGTACACTTGGAAGAAGCAGGAAAGAAGGTGATCTGAAGAATAATATCAGAGATTTGAAGCTTATGAAAAATGAGAAGTTTCTAGAGGAAAAAAGTGGAAGACTGAGGAGATCAGAGACATAACAGCCAAGGGAGAAGAGGATTTGACATATGTTGAAGTCACCTGAGACTGAGAGAGCCAGAAGGGTAAAATACAGTTATGAGATTACTAAGGTCCTTTTATGTTGTTGTTGTTTTTTTTTTTTTTAATTTTATTTTTTTATTTTTTTTTGTGAACTGCTAGACTGCTAGAGAGGTATTGGAAAGAGTCTACAGTAGAAGTGGAGGAAATGACTTCTGATGTTTACTGCAAGAAACATATTCAATAAAGCTGAAGGGGAAAAGGAGGGGGTAATGAGAAAACAAGGAGTGGAGAAACAGAGCCAAGATTATTTTTAATTTTTTCTTTTTTTCTGAGACTTACTGCAAAAGAGGAGTAAGAAGAGACTAAGCTGCTGAGGAGTAAGCTGCAGAAAGGTTGTATAAGAGTTTGTGTCATGAAGTGTGGCAGGTAGATGGGCTGTAAGAACAGGGGAAGCATCAGTGTTTGGCTGAGAGGAAGTAAAGTGGATGGTCCTTTCCATGGGCAAGAGGGGCTCTGAAGGAGCTACAAATGTGGTAAAAACATGAGGGAACAACACATGAAGCTGCAGATGAAGAAAGCTCATTGATACTGAGGTTGACAATCTCAGATGAGAAGTTGAGATGTAAAGAACCAGGAGAATCCAGAGCTAAAATTAGAGGGCAAAGCCGATGGAGAGGAACTGGAGGAATAAGAGATGACGAGAAGGGTCGAGGTGAAACGAAGCATCAGCCAGAGTGTTGTGTAGAGGATAAAGAATGTGAAAGGGAAGGAGGAAAGGCTTAGAGGGGTGGTCAAACTTTTCCACCACAGCCAAAACCAGGAAGGGGAGAGGGAAGAAAGCCTTCTGTAGTGAAGGTAGCTGTAGACAGCAGACAGAAACTTAATCTTCGCCAGAAAGAGGTTTTAATAGCTCCTGATGGAAAATTGGGAAAGCCTGCTTCCTCAGCTCCCAGAGGGTGAAGAAAGGGAGGGAGACAGAATAAACTTAACAGTGCCTGTGAAGAACTTAGATACAAGGGGATAGGAATGCACCATAGGGAAAGAACGTAGATGATAATAATAATAATGATTTTCTTTTCAAAACCCCATTAACCATATTCACAGCAAAGCTGTGAGAGATCGAAGCACAGAAAGGTTGCAGGAGACACTACTTTAAAATATACCTGCCAGGATCCAGCTCTTAGAAAATAACTTTAATTTCCCCTGATCTTGTCTGGATAGAGTTCAAAAGCCTTTTAAATCTTGGTTTGGTCTTCTGCCTTCATAACTGTTTATTTCCTATGACTTTTATCCAACTCAAACCTCGGCATCTATTTCACTGAGCTGTTTAAAATTTCGCTGAGACATTCCATCTTTCTTAGACCAGTATCTTAAATGGTATAAACCTTTCTGTGACAAGTGAAAGAAAATGGTGATGCAGGTTGCTTACTAAAAGCCTGGTGTCAGACAAGACAGTCTGACTTATAGACAGCCTTCAAACAGCTGAGAGCAGATGGGACCTTCTGTCCTGCAAGCTTTTGATACAGTCCTACAGGTTTTTTTCATCTAAAATCAAGACAAAAAAGTAAAAATACAAAAAATTTGGAGCTTCATACAGCGGTAAAGTTCTGTGAAAATTTTTGTTGTAACTCAAAGTTTCAAAATGTTAACCTCTACTTAGTCACACATTTACCTGCAAAACTGAATTAATATCTCTGGAGCCCTTGAAGTACAGCAGTGCATCTGCTGCAGATGACACCTCACAGCTTCAGAGTAAAGGTTTTCCCAAGTGCCATGGTAGGGAATTGTTGGTTCTTCATAGCAGTTATGTGGAAAACTCAAGGCTGTTTGAACAAAGAAGGGCCTTCCAAACAGAGCAAAATATTTTTCTGCAGGTGTTTGTGGAAACAGTGTTTATCTAGGTGATCTTTCCTGGATAGCTTCACCTCAGAGATGTTTCTGCCTAAGAAAGAGCATTGCTTCCTGTGTGGGTTTGGCTCAGCTCAGCCATGGCTGGTTGGTGGAAGAGGGCCTTGCACCAGGGTCTTTGGGGCTCCAGAGGGCTAGGAAGCACCTGGCCCATTATACTTAGGACCAGAGTAGGAAATTGGAGGTGACCAAGGAAATAGATGTGTCCTTTAGGTTTATCTGGCGCTTTTTTTTTTTTTTTTAATTTTAGCATATTAATAAAGCCCTGAAAAGTAATTTCATTTTTCAGCTCTTTACATTGATAAATCTTTTTAAAATTGTTAATTGAAACCTGTTGTAGACCAGAAGAGAGCTAATGAAATGGAGAAGTGGGAAGACCCAAGTGCAGGAAAACTCAGTAGAGAAAACACCAGCTTTCTGGCAGGCAGTTTTAAATTCCAGTGGTGCTTTTCTTAACACGTATTTATCTTTAGTGGATTAACAATTGAGGTAAATAGCACCAGGCTCAAAGAATTACCACCTCAGTCCCTGCAGTTGTGGAGACACAGAGACCACATTAGTTCTTAGTGGGCATATCCACCTGACTGATGGTACTGAAACACCTGTATCAACTATAAGTCCTGCTGGTTTTTATTTTGGCTGAAATCTGTATAAAGGAACTTTCCTGTTGGCACTGTGTGAGTTTATTGAAGCCAGTGAGGTGGTTTATAATAAACTGGAATGTTTGTATTAATGTTATTTACACCACCTTGCACCAGCTCAGAAAACAAATGATGGTTAAGGGAGGATTTCACAGTTGGGGGAGGTTCATGGGAGACTGTCTTGCCAACAGGAATCATAAGGTTACCCTCCACAAGCAAAGGCACAACTTGTGTCCAGGGCTGAATGCCCCTTCAGCAGCAGTTTAACCACAGACTGGCCTAAACAACCCGTGAAATTACAGTCTTGTAGACTTTCCTTGGTTTTTGGGTTTATTACAGGGACAAGATCTGAGATCTGAGGTTCCCTGCTAAATGGAAGCAGAACAAGATAGGGTGTTGGAGTCTTTTTAAGTAAAAGAAGGAAGAGGAAATAGTGGCTCAGGGAAATAAATGTCCATCACTTTATCACATAAGAATGGTTAGAAATATGCTTAATGGATCATCTTAGTGGCAGGAACCTTCAGAAGAACCTCAGGAGTTCTGGAGCACATATCTCCTCATCAGGTCAAAAGGAGAGTTTCATATTTTGAAGCTAACTGCAGGTGGTTCTGGATGTGTTGGTAGTTTTGAAAAAGGTTGGGTTTATGTTTGCCCTCTTAAGCTATAGCATAAAGGTTTTATTCAGATGACAGCTAATGTGGTGAAAGTACTCCCTGCTAAATCCTGTCTTGAGACAGGGAGCTTGTGTTTAGTACAAGAAAGCCACAGAGCTTTCCTTTTTGAGCATAACAAGCTGTGTCTTTTACTATACACAAGAATTATAATACAATAAAATCACAGTGTAGACAAAGTTCATAGGTTTTACCAGATGAAAATTTACTGAAATGAGCCTCATAGTGAGTACAGGGCTGATCTTGGTGAATTTACCCTATGGCAAAACTACATCACGTTGCCTGTGTTGTGCTTTTACCTCTGGCTGCACAGGAATGTTGCCTGGCTGAGGGTGGGTAGCAGAAAGGACCAATATAAAGACAGTTTAGGTGAAGCCAGAACTCTCTCCTCACCTGTTTTATGGGAAATCAAACTGTCTTGGTCTCTGCTACTATTATTGCAGCAAGATTGGGAATTTGTGCCATATTATGCATCAGCAAAATAATCTCGGTGCAACAGGGTGGCAGCTCAGGCAGAGGGAAGGAAAGACTCCATGAGGGGGTTGCTGCTGACAAGCTTGTGTGTGCAGCACGTACCTCTGCATTCTTAGACACATTAAAAGCAAAAAACCTCAGCACACTGAGAACTTAGTGTGGGCTAAGCTGTAATGCCCGATCTCTGTGCAATGCTGTTATCCTATAATTTTGCCTCAGGTCAGGCTTAGCCAAGCCTGCATACATTTATCCTTTGAATAGCAAGTATTTTATGGAAAGCAGGAAGTAAACCAGGTGGGCTTGCTGGCAGGGGGATTCATGGTTTTATTTACAAGGAGCAAGTGCTTATCGAGTGCCTTGCTCCGTATTCCCTTGCTACTCACAAGTCCATCTGGTTTTTGCAAAGGCACTCTCCAGGTCTTGTTGCTGGAATCCTGCATGTTGCTGACAACGGGGAGGTCTGGGACGGTGGGCCACACTGGTTTGAAGTATGCCAGCTTAGCTGCTGTTCACCCGCTACCATGGATAAATGCACTCAGGAGCCTTCTCTCTCTTTCACTTCTCCACTATTTTCCCCCCTTTTGGTCGTAGACAGAGGAGCCTTTGAAAGCTTTTGATAAACTTATGTAATTGGGTATGTTTTCCAAAGCACGTCTCTGTTCTTTCCGAGGCTTAGCTAAGAACATTATTCCAATTCTTCTCTAGGCCTTCAAAAGTGCCGATCCTTTCAAACATGTGCAGTGTGAAGGATTACAAATTTGTTTTTCAAAGGACCCCAAATCCCTGCTGCTTTCATCGGTTCCCCTCCTTGTGCTTCCAGTTTTGTCCCCTCACCCCAGTCTCATAGCCCCAGCTCTGAGCTGCAGGATGCTGACACTCCTTCTTCTCCTGTCCCTCCACCTCTCACTTTTTCTTTTTCTTTTCAGCTCCCCCCACTGCCAATACTCCCCAATATTTTTTTTCTTTTTAATATGAAACAAAAGTGTGGAGAAGCATTACCATGGCAGCAATGCTGCAGTGGGCCCTCCCCTCCGTGTGCATGTGAGCTCTAAACTTTTCATATAATGGCCTGAAAAGAACAGGAAGGGGACAGCTTGAGGCAGAGAAAAAGAGTGAGGGAGAGTGCAAAAGCAATGAAAAGTGGGACAAAACCATTGGAAATGCATTCAGGCTGACATCACCATCCTTTCCCACAGTGGTCATTCACTTAGGAGGCTCCAGTGTCCATTCACTGTCTTAAAGCTAGCTTTCTAGAGCCCTGGGAGACCATCTTTCCCGGCCTGAATGCCTTTTTTGTTGTGAAACAGTGAACTGTTTCTGAAACCCTGCATAAAGGGCTGAGTAATTCACTGCAGTTGCCAGGAAGTCTGAGCCACTTGTGAGCTAACAATAGTTAACTTTATCTGCCGGCCCGAGCCCCCCTTCCAGCTGTAGGTCCTGAATTCTAATAAGGGCTTTACTCATGCCTCTGAGGTTATGGTAATATTTTATACATCTTTTTTCATTAAGACACAGTCATAGCTACTGTTGAGGCACCGGAGGCAAGTGCTGTCAAATGATGTGGGGTGGGGAGGAAAGGAGGGAGAAGAAAGAAAATAGCTTTTTGCATCAGACAGGCAGTTTGGTCATTTTATACTAGAAATATAAACTTTGTTTGGGCAAAACCAGGGATCATAATTTTTAAAAATTCACATTACAAACCCCAGAGTCAAGCAAGATGTTCTGATTGTTTTCTAGCTGTTAAACAACCTCAGGTTTCCATAATTCGGGGTTTTATTTTTTGCTCTCCTTCTTCTCTCTCCCTGCACTGCGGGCATGATGGTGACAAGTGAGTGAATCATGAAGGAAATAGATGAATCTGTTTGGGTTTCCCTTTTAATCCAGATTTGGATGTTGATGTGCAGAAAAATTCTTCACAGTGACAGCACAGCTGTGTATAAGCAGTGACACAAAACAGTGATTCATGCAGTGGTTCTGCAATGCTGATAATGACAGTGTGTCTTTGAAAGATGTGGATCATCAGTTTTTTCTTTACCTTCTGAACTAGTTGCTTTCTTGAGAACTGAGAAAATCAAGTGGAGTTCTAAATTATCCCTTTGGCCTCCAGAGTTTTGAAAAAGAAAAGAAAAATTGCTTATTCCTCACTTTTAAGCAAATGATCACTCAGAGTGGAATTTATTTCAGAACATCACTGTGACCATTCCTGTTCAAGATAAAAGACAGCATAGCTTGAACAACTCTTCCACATCTTTGGTGTCTGTGCCTTACTCACTATGCCTTAAGAAATAGCATTAGGAACGCCCGGATGGAAATAAAAGCACATATTTCAAAGTCCCACATAATACTCTATTAATGTTTATAAAAAGTGATTGAAAGATGCATACAGGTTTTGCGAAACTAAACCACAGAAATATTCCTGATGTATTCCCCTATCACAGCAATACTTTTCTCTCATCTGTACTCATGACACCAACTGATGCCAGTGGGAGCTGCATGTGTTGTGGATCAGGTCACTGCCAGGTCACTGCATAGTAAATATGTTGCTTGGATTTTTGGTTAAGTTCAAGTATTGGATTGTTTTCATATTTTCCCTCCAAGTGACCTTTACCGGGGGGAATATCATGCTCTGATGGAGTGACAGATTTGAACTGACCCTTTTACTGTCTAACAGCAATGACTTCTGAACTCTGCTGTGGGTTTGTCTTGCTGAGAATGAAAAGCTGCTTTTGTTGGGTGGAGGCTCATGGGCCATGTGTTGTGTGCACACACATAGGTGTGCATACATCCACCCCTCCCCAGAAACTCTCTTTTTCCCTAATCTAGATGAACTGTGAGAGCAGTCAGATATCAGAATTGACAGAAGCCACAGGCAGCAGGCAGAGGGGAGAGAGGGGATGCAGCAGAGATATTTTACAAAGACTTTTATTAATATTGAACTAACTGTAAAGTCATCAAAGCTATTCCTGTGTCCCTGACTGAAAGCTCTGATCTACTGGTAGTGTGGCTTTCTCTCAGCATGGACTGCTTCTGCTCTTGAGCTGAAACATGTGAGCTGAAGCTTACTGTGTTGCATTTTGACAACCTATTTAAATAAAATTAATCTATTTGCTAATCCTTTGAGGGGAGGGAGTACAAATTAGAGGGACTAAGAGCATATGATGGAGAGAAAAGGAATCCAGCTTTCTAATTTACAGTGACCTTCAGGGTTCACTATAAACTATTACTGTCCACAAATGAACATTTCATGTAATTCTGGAGATAAGTTTTGAAGTGTGACAAAATATGTCCATTTTTTTACATGTCCAAATGCAGATCAAGCACTTTTGAAATTTGTGACCTGTGATCTGGACTTAAAATTTGTCCCTTAATATATTAATTTGTCAGTTGTGTCTGTATGATGCAATCTCTCTCTAATCACCTCCTTCCTTTCAGAGCAATGTAAATGCTCCGAGCAACTACATGTCTCAACTAGATGCAATATGATTTCATTCTCTCACTTCACTAGGTATTTACCCACCAAAAAGTGCAATACTGAGGAAACACCATCAAATTTGCATGTGAGAGAATACCAAGAAAAAGCCAAAATAAACCCTGAAAATTATACAGTAGTACTCCTGTATTTCAAACTGATAGGCATGACTTTTTCTGGAAAAAGATAGTGACTGAGAATTTTTTTTAAATTTCTAGGTAACCAGGTCAAATATTTTACACCTTGTGTTGTGAAACCTCAAAACCTCAGCTGTGGAGTCACCTGGGATGGAATGTCTCCAGGCTTTTCTGTTTTACTTGTGCTTTCAAGTTCCATAAATCAGTCTCTCTCATTTCAGTGCCCTACTCAGCCCCTTTTGGCTCCTAACGCTTTGTCCCCTGCTTTTAGTGACTTCTTTTTTTCCCTATTTCTAAGCCTGACATCTCTTTCCTTCTGTTCTGACAGACCTTTCTCTCACCCTCAGAGTCTTCATTACTTAGCAGGATTCTTTATCCTCTTCTGCCACCTGGACTGTGTCTCACTTGTTCTTGCTCACTCTCACTGCAAAGGCTGCTTTGTTTCCAGGCCTCTCCTGCTGGATCTGGCTTTCTGTTTTATTAGAAAGTTCTGACACAGAAAGCCTCAGTATCCTGTGAAGGACCATCTTAGCTCCTGGCAGTGGCATTCTACAGCCCTAGAATTGCTCAGAGTTACCTTGGAATCCAAAGCTCTGGGGAGAGCAAATAACTAACAGCTCGCTCAGAGCTCTGCTCTTCTGACTGCCTCTGTCCTGTGAGCAGAGAGGTTGCAGGTTTGCCTTTCCATAAGACTCCTGTATGACATGATCCAATAGCTCTCCACCCATGGGACAGCGTGGAAGCTTGGGGACAGCACGGGAGCCCAGAAGCTGAGCTGTAAGAACAGACTAAGTTTTCTGGCATTGTTTTCCATCAGACTTCAGTGACTCCACAGGCTTTTCTACATCTGGCTTAAGAGAAATGAATTCTGATCCAGAAATGGTACGGTTCTCTTAGTCATAGTACTTGACACTGTGAGCCACACCATTCCTTCTCACTCTCTTCCACATACAAGGACCAAGGAAAAGCAAGTGTCATGAAAGCTATGAGAGAGCTTTATACATTAAAAAAAGGAATGTTTCACTCTATGACTCTATGTTCTTAGCTAGAACTCCTCTTACAAGGAAAGTTGAGGCAGGAGGAAAAGCTTTTCCTCCTGTTACATCTTTAGAGAGTAAATATTCTAAAATAAAATTGCACAAGAGACAGTAAAGCCAGTGAAAGTCTCTGTTATATCCAGCATTAGCATACCAAAGTCACTGGCATGAGCCCAGCATGTGGAGTTTGCCTGTTCATTAGCTGGATTGCTCTATTTTGATGGTGCACTGGTTTAGCACAGATGTAACACCTTCACAGTCAAACACTGTGAGCCTGGTTTGAAAGACTGTAAGCATTTCCTTCAGGTGGCCAGGCAAGCAAAGCAAAATGAAAGCTGCTGGTGGGTGACAGGAATAAAAATACAGCATAAGAAAGTGTGATATTTCTCAGAGCCACACTGGGAATGCTGCAGGAATCCTAAGGAACACATCCAAGTGAAAGAAGTGAGGAAGAATTTTTGGCGGGAGATGATGCAAACAATTACTGTGCAAGCACCAAAACCAGGTTTGTCTCTTTTTTTTTTTTTTTTTTTAATGGCTTGGGGAATAGATTTGGTAACTCTGTTTTCTATTTTTTGGTGCTCTGTCTGTGTAACACAACCAGAAAATTTGATGGAAAATGCCACTTAAGAATTGAGCCCATTCAGAAACCTGATATTTGTCCAGCTAGTCTCTCAATCTTTGCCAGTGAAGTTTAATTTCAACTGTATGTGCGTCTTTATAGTTTCTGAAGCAGGAAATATTAATCATTAAATCTGATTGGTCTCACTGCTACTTACTCCAGGGCAGCTTTTTTAGCGTATGAAAACTAGTGTCAGTTGACATCGTCATCCACATGGCTTGATAACCAAGAGCTGAAGATAGGCTATTTCCATTTTAACTAGACAATAAAGCAGAGAAGCTGATAAACGCTGAGGTAGGGCAGGGAGGTTTTATGAAATGAAGTTTCTCATTGGCGTATATCCACCCTATCACTGGAAATGGAGCTGCTTATGCTTATCCTTTTAATGTTTTTATTAACAGATACCAGCAAAAGACAGGAGAAGACTGTGCAGCCAACTGAGAAAATTAAGGGGGAAAAGGCTTACTGTTATATAAATGTCCTTTCCTCCCATTTTTGCAGAGCTGCTCTTGATCCTTTCAAAACAGTCTCCCTTTGAGAAAAGAAGATGCTGTTAGCTGGAATCCTACAAAGAAGAAATTACAGCAGTTACTATTTTATGTTAATATTTTAGTCCGTTAATGCTATTATTACTTATCTAGCACAAACTGAATGCTAGAGGCTTTTCAGATAGCAAACTCCGTGTCCTGGTATATAGTGTAGGGTGATATATGCAAGAGGATGCGTGAGTTGGCATCTAATTAGGTGCTGGCATGTACCTGAGGAGATGGACACTGGGCTCCTATCTTTGCAGCACGGGGGTAAGCCATATTAAACAAGGTTTTTAAAGTTGCTCTGCTCTCAGCTTTGAGGTATGAGGCCTGATCTCTTCTCAGTGCGTTATTTTTCCTGCTGGTAAAAGAAGCTGCTGTGCTTTGTCACTGTGTCTTTAGATTTCAGAAGGAGTCAGGAAACGTAACTTCCCGTGTAGATAAGGACTACTTAGCATACTGGGACATGCTCTCATTAAAGGCCTTCATGCACTACTACAGCATGGTACCTCAATAAATGCATTTCTTTCTCTGCCAGAACACCTTTTCATTTTCTGTACTCGGTTCCACAAACAAGCACTGAAATTTCACCTCTATTTTTAATGTCTGCTCCATACCTCCTTTCAATTTTATTTTTTTTTTTTATTTGAAGGATGAATATTTCAACTTAAACGGAAATAGAAAGGGGCAAGCCGAGTATAGGGGCAAGACTTACAATGATTAGGATGAAGTTTATCGTAATTTCCTCCATATTCCTCCTCATGTGCTTCTTTGGAGAGAAGTTTGAATGGAAAATGAGAGCTGATTCTTGATTTCTCTGATTACCACTGTAGAGGAAAATTCATTACACCTAATTGCCTACACAATTGTCTAAGCAGGTAATACCTTCTGTGCTCAATAGATAGAATTTTCTAAGCTGATGCACTCACCTGTCCTCTAACAAAATCTCTGGAAACTGGAGATGAATGGTAGACCCGGTCCGTCCAGCAGGCCTTCACCATCTTCCATGGGAGGACTGAGGTTAAGCACCTCTGAAGGATTACTGCCACACATTCACACATCAGAGAGACCCCCTTCAACAGAAGCAGCAGGTTGAAAACAGGGCAGAAAGGGAGAAGTAGCTGTGTTTCTTCTGAGCCTTCCCACCTGCTGCAGGTATTGCATATGCAAAAACAGAGGTGATACAAGAGCAGCAGGAGTGCACTCCTCCTTGCTTTTTGAGGGAGATCAGATCCTGATGAGCTGAAAAGAGGTTTTCCAAGTGCCCTGTGCATTCTGTGGCTTCAGAGGCAGCAAGATGCTAAATAGGGATGTGTTTAATTCTGAGTTTCACACAGCCCTTTCTGAAGCTGAATCCCTGCATGACATTGTGCTATAAACTTTGACATTAAAGACCCTGAGATCCAAGGTGTTCTGTAGGGACAACTGTGGGCAGTCATCTCTCACTCCAAAGCCAATCCCTTTGGGATTAGTTGCTGGCATATTGGGGAACACAGGTTGAGTGGTCAGTGGCCCTGACCACACCACTTTTATACAGATCTAGGAGATACAGACATAAACACAGAGCCTGTGCTTAAACTGAACATCTCTGAAGGCTTTGAGTATATAGTGCAATCCAGGCTTTGTTTTGGCTCAAACAAAACAAACAAACAAACAAACATATTTGATTTGGAACACCTGCCTATGGCTGAACCATATTATAGTTTTGGCCCAGTATCGCTGGCTGCAAACTAATCTTCCTTTATATGCAGGTTGCTGCCTGTGTGTACACACAGGAAAATACAGAGAAGAGCTCTGGGGAAGGCAAGCAGTCAAGGCAAGCACTCTGGGGAATTCTGCATGTTGGGAACCCACACAGAGCCTAGTTGATGAATAAATAAAGGAGTGTTGGCTTCTGACTGTGCCAATTTCTTAACCTTTGCAATCATTAACGACTTCTCCCTTCCATTGGAATAAAAAAAAAAAAAATAAAAGCCAGCAGTTCCTGTATTTTTCTGAGAAACAAGCAAAGCATTTAGCACCGCAAATAAGCTCATAATTTGACAGGCAAAATGCCCGGAATAGTGAAAGCAGATTTGTCCCTCCAAGTCCCTGAATATCTTAGTGATCCTTTACTTGGTTTTCAAGTGCTCTTTCCTTTTTTTTAATCACAGGTTTGGGTCAAGACACTCTTCAAAATATCATGCTCTGTCCATGTGCATTTTCTAAACCTTAAGTATGTTCAGTTTCCTGCTTTGTCAGCAAAAACAGGCACCACACAGAAATGCCTACACATGTCCAGAGCTGTTGCTGAGTGGCTCTCACTTTTAATTTACCTACTATCCATCCATGTATTTTTTCCCTTACGTGCAAATCCAGCATCCACAGAGTTGGCATAGCAAATATTCAAGAAGCTGTATTTGCTGTGAAACTCAGCAAAGGGAATTAGCTACCGTATGTGAACAATAACTTTATAAAGTGCTGAGGCTGATAAAGGCTACAGCCAGGCAGAATGTTCAAGCCTCTTGAAAATGAAGTAAAGCTGTCTTACCCAAGAAACTTCCAGCCAAGGAGCCCGGTGGATTCTCAGAAGGGCTGAGGAAGAAGGTGGGACCCGGGCTAGGGTCTGCCTGCCTCAGGTTCCTTGTTGGAGATAAGGCTTTGGGTGCTCTTTTGACACTGACCTGAGAGGATTATTGTACATCCCCATCCTGAAGGACCAGACTTCCCTGTCACACATAACCATCCAGTCCTGGCTAAACAGGATGCTTCAGCACACTGGGTTTCCAAGGGCTTATGTTATCTAGGGAGGTGGTTCAGAAAAGACAGTAACAGAGCATGAGGCTTTGCTGCCTTGCTGTGTGGCTGCTGCTGCATCAGAGAAAGGTGATAGTTGCATTTGTATCAAGTCACTGTAAGTGAAATTCTGACTGAATATGGGGAAAAAAAGAGCAGTGTGAGAGTAGTTCAGCACTGAAGAAAGTGTCCGCCAAGGCTGTGCACTTTCCATTCTTGGACAGACAAACTTCAACTGGACAGGCCTCAGCAACCTGCTTTAAGTTTAAATTTAGCCATGCTTCAGTGGGGTTTGGACTGGAGACCTCCAAGCTCCGTGCAACCTAAATTGTGCCATGATTCTACGAGAGAGAAGGACAAGTTGAACTTCCCCTTTCCACCCCTCTCCTCTTCCCCCCTCCCTTCCCATCTCCTCTCCCCCTGCCCTTTCCTACACATCTTTTGGATTAACATTTGACTACTTTTCTGCTAGAAAAGTTTTGAAGGTAACTCATCACTCTACCTGCGCACCTGATTTTGAGGAGAAGCTCACATCCCAGTGGCAATTTTATGCAAAGTTTTCAATATTAAATGACTTACTGAAGACCGTGCAGTACGCCGGCAGCGGAACGTGGCTCTGACCTGGTAGTCTGAGCACTAAATGGTTTGTAGCCAGAGGATTCACACTTCCTTCTGTCCCTCTGAGGAAAGGAGAAGGACATTTCTCTGGGCAACCTCTGTGAGGAGCCTGCCATCATGGTGAAATGCCAGTCGTAATTATCCTGTGTAAATCACCTGAAATGCACGTGTGAAGGGGTAAAAAAATAACTTTAAAAGTAACTCCTAGCAATCACATTAAAGGGACCAGAACGGCATATTTAATTTTGCTTAATAGTCATCAGGGAAAGAACGGACTCTGGTCTTTTTCATTAATGTTTAATAAAACCTTTATAAATTTTCTTAAATAAAGGTTTTAATGTCTCACACCTACTTATTGGATTCCAGATAAACTAATTTTCTTTGTTATCAGCTTTTGCATTTGCTTTTGGGATCTCTCTTTTAAAATTTTTTTTTAAAAGTTGTTTTTTCGTCCTCTTCTTCTTGCGAGTAAATTCTACAGAAGTTTTCAGACTGCGGGACGTCGCTGCAGTTGGAATAGCTGTAAGAGTGAGAGCTGCATGCTGCTTGAGTTGCGAGCAGAGGCGGAGCAGCCCCGCGCCGTAATTCATTCATTCATTAATCGTGCCATAATGAGATGCGTGGCCGAGGTGACTGCTGCAGGAGTGCTTTAGGGAGCAAATACAACGCCGAGCCCTGCTGCCATGCGGGGATGTCCGTGTGCTTTCTGTGTCCCGGCTTGCGACAAGTGCATCCGAAGGGGCAGGGAGGGAGGAGCGGCGGGGCTGGCGCTGCCCGGAGCGCTGCCCGCCTGCGGCAGCACTGCCTGGAGCCTCTCCGCTTTCCTGCTTACCCAAAAAGATTTCCTCGAAATGAAGAACAAGCACCTCATGATGGATCACCGGGGGTAGAGGGAGGGTGGAAAGGAGATTTTTTTTTTTTATTCCTCAACAGTGTTAATTTTTGTATTGCAGAAGAACTTGTGTCTTGTTGCCGCTCTGGAGTTTCATTTTTTCCCCTTCCTCGAAGTTGTGAAATCTCCTGAATTGTGAAAAACACAGGTCCTTACTCAGGTTTTAAGGTCAGCAAGAAATCTGTGATCATCTAAGATGAAATCGCTGTGACTTTTCCCAGGATTAGCAAGTGATATGCCACATTCAGGGAATTCATTGCCTGACCTTGGAAACTGAAAGATGAAGTCAAGGGAGCAGTTCCGGATTTGCCTGCATGTACCAGTGACTTGTCTGGCCAAAATCGTGTCGTAAAGGAAATCACAAATGATTTCTGAAGTTGGTTATATTATTCTGTCACACAGAAAGGGGAAACTACAGGCCCACTTCTCTTTCAGGGATGTGATTAGCTCCCATTGATTTAATCACTGCTGGGATGAGAGTCGGGTGGGGATAGAGTGGGACAGGGACCAGAGAGGTCTCAATAACAGGCAACCATTTATGATTATCTCTAATAATAAATTTTCTCCACTGGAAGTCACTAAAAGGCCTTGGCTAC
The DNA here is from genome assembly GCF_963662255.1 of Cinclus cinclus. NCBI lineage: Eukaryota > Metazoa > Chordata > Aves > Passeriformes > Cinclidae > Cinclus > Cinclus cinclus. The sequence goes on along the minus strand of NC_085048.1, from coordinate 74,672,342 downwards.
AGGATGATGTTTGTACACCTATTTTTTTCCTGCTGTAAACAATAAAACAGTTTATGTACAGAGTGGGGAATATGGATTGTCATGTCAGGGCTCCAGATTACTTCACTCCTTACAGGAAAATGCTGCAAGTCTGGATTTGAGAGGTAGCTGGTATCATGCTTCAGGGTTTTGATACAGCAAACAAATCTCTGCAAAAATGGAGACACCTTCCCTGAGACAGCAGTGCCATTGCCTACACAGCCAATAGCAGTTTGCAAAGCCCGTGTAATCGGTCATGGGGATAAAGGACAGAAATATTTCTGGATACAGCACTTTCCTGCTGATTCCAGGATCGTCCTACAAAGTCGTAAGACCAGCCTCACCAATTCAGTCCATGCATGTTCCCTTCTTCTTGAGAACTCGCCTTTCTTCAAAAAAGAACAGTATTTGTCAAGGACAACTAATCCCTATTGCTTGCTCTCAGGGGGTCCTTTCATGTGGCAAGAAAAGACCACAGCTCAGCTGAATGAAAGAGAGCTGATGCTCTAATTTTGTTATTCTACTTTCCTTTTGTTTTACAATCCGTTTAGGATTAGAAATGCACTTAGGAGATGTAATTCTCCTGAAATGGAGTTTCTGTCAAAAAAACCCCAAAAATGTAACAACAATGAAAAATCTTGAAAAGTTTGTAACTTCTTGTTTCAGCAGTCTTTAATGGAATAGTGCTTAAAAAAAACCCCATGAAATTGCTTTTTTTGACATTTACCAAATGAAACTTTTTGACCTTTTGTGTCAAAATGGCATTTTTTCATTTCAAAAGTGACCTAAGAAAAAAGGAAACAAAGTTTAACAAGGGAACTAAACACTGGAGAATGAAGCACACATTTCATTTTGGTTGAACAGTTTACTCTGAATTACCCAATCAAGAAACTCAAAATAATTTGCTGTAATCAGAATGGCATTTTCCTGATTTTTCAACAGAACAACAACAACAAAGAAACCAAACAAAAAAAACAAACCCACAAAACAAAAACTCCCTCTTATACACCTCAGCTTTAAGCTAAGGAGAAAATAAACATTTTAAAATTTTATTTGCAGCAGCAGAACATGGCAACATAGCAAAAGAGCTGCCTAAGATGCTCCTAATTTCTGTGGTGAGTGGGAGCAGGTCAGTTGCAAAAACACAACAGCTTACCCAGCCCCAAAGCTTTTGGTGATGTGAGAACTATATCTGCAGATAGTGAAGCAAACATTAAGAAAAATTAGGCTACAGCTAAATTTCTGAGCCAAGAGGCACTACCTATAGCCACCATATCTTTTCAGCTGTTGACTTCTTCCAGCGAAACACAGCCCTAAGAACTTTAATTTTGCAGCTGAAGCCTTGTGTTACTGGCCTGGTAGCCTCAGGTTCCTTGGAGCTCTTACCACATGCTCCTCAGTGCTGTGGCTGCTGCCCATGTACAACAAGTCTGGGGGCTAAAAATATCCATTACAAATGCTGTGGCATAGCAGTAGCATTTTTTTCTCTGTATGAAATCCCTCCATGTGGATTGTGTTACCATTCCACCTCAGCTAGCACATGCCGTCTGGGATTAACTGGCCCATGAAACTCAGCGCTGGTGAGGACCAGTGTGAACCCAATTCTACCCACACTCCAGAGCTCCCCTTGAGAGCATTTGGGAGGCTCAGATGTGCTTTTCTCAGGTGCCTCTCCTGGGGGTTTTTCCTTACAGGTGTCGGCACCTATTTTATTTCCCCTCTTCAGGTACAGTCCAGACTTGGCAAGAGGTGGCCATCAAAGTCCCCCTCCCAGTCCCCATACTGACTTCTCCTTCAGGCTCCCTGGCATTTGATGTCTTGTAGCTCCCCTGCTTAGTGCTGTCACACAAACTATCATATGAAGACTTTTCTCCTCTTCTTAGGAAGTCTTTCACATCTTTGAAGGAATGGGAAGGGGGCTTGGTGAGGCAGAAGTTTGTAGATAGAGCAGGGGACAAGTGTGTTGGAAACTTAACTCTGTGTAGGTTATCCCATCCAGACACTTTGTCACACTTTGTCACTCCTTACCCTGTAAATCTAGTGCAGTCTTACCAGCATGAGTAGAGGTTCCTTTTATATCTGTGCATGAGGTCAACATTTGTAATGTAATCTGTCCTTGCTTTTGTGTGTATATATATATATATGTATAAATAGCCATATAGATGCTTATAAACTAATTAAGTTCAGCAATTCTGTGAAATTACGAACATACATGTCATTGTAGTAGCTTGGAAAAAAAAAAAAAAAAGATATGCGAGGCTTAGCCCTTTCAGGCTATCCTTTCTTGTTGCAAGAGTTTCTGCAAACAGGGTGGCAGGAGGGACTGGGTGACAAGAAGTTCTTGATGAGGTATGGGGCCCTTCAGCCTTGGCTGTCTGGTTGAGGCGTGACTCCATCCAGCATTGCCTGCACCTTTCTTCCATCAAGAACAGTCTTTTATTTGTGTTATTTCCTCTGGACAGAGACCCCTCACAAACTGTCTGACCTTTGTTCTGAGCTGAGGTTCTCTTTAGAAAAAGGTTTGTGACTAGTGTACGGGAAAGATGGAATTTCTTTATTTTTCTTTATTTTTTGTAGTTAAGGGCCAAGGTAAACTGGCATCAAGGGCACAACTTCACTTCCCCTGTCCTGTGCAGTGAGGGCTTTGGGATCCTGGATATATTTGCAGTGTGTTTCATGGACACTATCACTGGATGTATAAAAGAGCAGTTTATTATAGCAAAAGCTCTGCTGATAGCATGGTGCTTGCAGTGAACTCACAAGGATAGCTGGATTATTAAGGGATGTAAAAAGAGCCTTTTAGAAGTGTCACTCCTACACACTAGGGTACAGCAGGAGGTGCACAGCGGCAGTCTGTGTGTCTCTCACAGCAGGGACTGTTGGCACAATGGCTTCTGTTTTTGCTGCCTGTTCAGTATTATTTGTTTTATGTTGATACTGTCAATGCACTTAAAGAGATTATATATTTTTCCCATGGCATAAACAAAATGACTTGCATTTTGCAAGGAGAGTAATGGTAATGAGAACTCAGGCTTCAAGGAGAAATGATAGTAAGGTTGACAGCAAGGAGAAATAAATCTTGTACATTCAACTTAGTCTGAGCTGACTGTCATTTCCTTAAATAAATTAATAAACTCAAGTCCTCGTGTTCTTACCTTATGAGGATGGGGAGAAGAGGGAATGAGCTGTGACCTTGTAGCAGGGCAGTGTTTTTAGTAGCTGATCTCTTACCACTAGCTCGATCCAAGCTTCAAGCAAGACATGAGTTTGGTGGCTCTGCTCAGGCCAATGTCAGAGTTTGCCCTCCCTCCTCCATCTACTACCTTGCAGCAGCTCAGAGCTAGACATGATTACAGACAGAGGATGATGTAAAGACTCTTCTGAAGCCAGCTGGGCTTAACAGGTCACTTCAGAAACATCTCTGACCCTTCTCCCCTACCCACTGTCACCCCTCCCACCCCTTGCTAAGTGTGCAGTCATGAGCTAGACTGAAATAGGGAGGGGGAGTCATGCTATTAATAACTCTGAACCACTGCTCCCTGGAAGATACTGAGCATTTGTTTATCCTTTGTTCCCAGGGGACAACATGCTGTATGTTACAGCCGTTTGTTGGTTTGGTTTTTTTCCCACCCAAATACAGAACAGTGGCAACTGAGCCGCTGTATGAGAGTAGCATTATAATGTGTAATGCACCATAAATAAACAGAAATAGACAGCCAGGAAGCTGTGGCAATCACTGCTTTGATGTAGCATGAATTATGATGTGTGTACATATGTGAGTGAGTGTGCTGGGGTGGGGTTTCAGGGTTTCATGTTTCTGGCTGTGCTTGTTTTGACTCAGCTGTTGTTGCTCTGGGAAGAGAGCGAACCCAGGCTGTCATTTACCTATCTCCACCTTCGCACTGACAGCTGTGCATATCCCTTGACTCAGAGGAAAGGGATCTCATCCTCCATTGCTTGTTCCCTTGGAGTCCCTCCCTCCGCCTCCTCCCTGTCCCCTTGTAGCAGGGCAGAAGGGGTAATCCTGGCTGTCTTCCAGGACTGGGTCACTCCTCCTGCAACCTAGAGAGGATCCTCTTACATCCTGGGCTTCAACATCACCTTCCAGGAGTAGCTGGTTTATGTTTCTTGGGTCTGCACTAGGGGTTTTATTTCTTGCTGATTTCCTGCAGCTGCTGGGATAGTGAAAAAGGCAATGGTTATGTCAGCACAGACAGGTGAGGTTATTAACAACTCGCTGCTATGCTTCCCTCAAGATACCAAAATTAAAAAGGTGGCTGTTGCAGCCCAGTGCTCTGAGATTCAGTAAGATACACACAGTAGGTGGAACGACAGGAAAGCCAGCAGAAAATAATGTAGCACGGGTGTCTCCTTGTTGATTATCTCCTATCAGCTTCCCAGGGACTCCTTTAGCTGGCACAGCAAGCTGCTTGTTTGGAATTATCTCCTGCCCATCCCTGCTACAGCAGCAAGACAGCTTATTAAAACAGCCTTGCTTTCTTTTTGTGCTCTTTGCATTAATTTTTTTTTTTACCTGGAGCCAATAACCTCCCTCTGAAAAACTTGTTTGGTCTGAATAGCCACAAATGAGTCTAACACTGCTTAAGTGCTGCTTGGGTTCAATGAATTCTCTGACCTTATGATAATTTCGGTGTCACAGGGCACCAGTAAATGCCAAAAACTGTCTGCCAGTCCGTAACTAGCTGCATCACCTCCGCCGAGCGCTGGGGTGCTCAGCCTGCGAGGCCAATGAATGAGGATGGAGCAGCAGCATCCCTCCGACCCCGGGTCCATCCGCGTCCATCCGCGCCCTCTCGCGGCTCCCGGCCGGAGAGCGCCCGCTGCCCTCCCTGGCATCATCCCGCTCTGGCATCATCCCTCCTTAGCATCATCCTGCCCTGGCAGCATCCTGCCCTGGCATCATCCCTCCCTGGCATCATCCCTCCCTGCATCATCCTGCCCTGGCATCATCCCGCCCTCCTGGCTCAGCTCCGGGCGCGGCGCTCCGCCCTGGGCTCAAAGCATCAACTGAAAGGTTAATTCTTCTCATGCAGGAAACACCGCTTCCTGGCTGGGGTGAGGCAGGGGAAGCTCTGCTGAAAAGCAGTTGTCTCAAGCAGGTAAAAGGTTTGAGAACACAGAAAAGTGGGAGAACTTAAATACCTAAAACATTTTCAGCCGAGTCAGTCAAGTCTGACAGACTTAGATAGTCCTAATGAAATTCTGAGCATGGGCAAAATTTTCTCGCAGTGGTGAGATACTGATGTAACCAAGGATTGTGCAGAAATTATCCGAATGAAGGAGTGGTTTTTAGCTAGACATTTTCAATGGGAATTTGCTGTCTACATATCTCTGTGCATACAGAGGTGTATTTTTCTCATTGTTGTCACTTAATATATTTACACTTTATTTTATTATCATTATAGTGAAGAGGAAAGGTTGTAGATTGAAGTCTTTCCACATATAGGGACTGCAGTACATAAAAGCAAGAGGCAGCCCTGCAATTTTTCTCCAAGGAATAAAGGTGCACCTTGGTGGAGCTGAGTTAATGCTGTAACTAATCTCTCTCGCCCTGACTCAACAAGGAACTGAGGGATGTGTTTAAATTTATTTGCAAACTTTAAGAAGTTTGTGAAACAGATGAAGCCTTGTTGCTATGTGGCATAGCTGCACACTAATGGATGCATTAAAAAACGCTGTCACAGCACACCTATATTGCCACACATGGTAATTAGTCAAATTGCAAGACAATTATCATTCCAATGCTGAGATTGCTGACTTGCACTTGCTTCACAAATGCTGGAAACACCTTCCTCATTCAGAACTAGCAGGCCTAATTCTGTGTTATGTTGTAGCTCCATTGCCCTCCAGCAACACAAAAGGCCTGAAGAGGCTAGAAATAGCCTCTGGAGAGCAATCTCTGACATAAGATCTTCATCCCAGCCCATCTGTTGGCATACCATAGCTCCTCAACACTAGCTCACTCCAACTGTCTCACAAACCTCTGCCTGGGGCCCTTGTTGGGAAGGGGCCATGTGTTTGACATGTACAAGCAGCGAGCACTGCCTAGCAGTAGCTCAAAAGCAGCTTATGGTCCTAGGGGCTAAATTAAACTCAGTTCAGGAGACAATAATAATTCACAAAGTGCCCTGTCCCTCACTCCTGTGTGCCAAATAGCATCTCCTCCTCCCCTTCTGTTCACTAGTTGCCCCCAGGAGATCCTTGCTAGCCCTTTCTCCTGCAGAGGTTGAGTTGGAGCAGGGGGATGGTGTGGGACTGGGCAAGGAGCCAGTGGTAATGTATTTTGGAAGTGGTGGTAAGCAGGAGAGGAAAGGGAAAAGCAGGCTGTGCTCCTTCATCTCAGTGAGCATCTCCATGCACAGAGTGGCAGGATGAACCATGAGAAGCCCATGGTGAGCCAGCCCTTGTTTCTGGAGACAGCAGAGTAAAGGGGAATGTCTCTGCCTTCATTCCAGTGTGCCAGCTCACACTGAATGGGCAGAGGCTTTTGGGCAAGAGGTAACTAACCACTGCCTGCCTTTTGCTCTCCTGTCTTGTTTTCAGGTTGCCTGTGGCTCTGTCCTCCAGTGACAATGGAGCGGTTGACTCTCTCCCACCATGGGGCTGTGATGGGCCGGGGCTTTCCAAAGCTGTTGCTGAAGTGCAGAGCAGAAGGTTGCTCCACTGTCCACCCACCAAGCACCAACAGTTCAGGCACCAGGTGCACACTTCTTCTCCTCCTTCATTTGGTTGTTGCCCTCAGCATAAATCCTACTTCTCATATGCACAACATTTTCAAAACAAAAATTATATAATCATGAGAAATAGCCACTGCCCTTGAATTTAGATTGCTTTTCACTCGTTGTAAAAATAGGACTTGATAAACTAACAGTACAAAATAGCTTCTCCTAGGTCATATCTCTTTTTATATTAGCTTTACAGGCTCAAACCACCCAAGAAGAACACGAGGGTTTTTAATGTACTTTCTTGATCAGAGGAAAAGATGAACATAAGGGGATTCTGCAGTGCAAGAATTATTTGACAATGCAAGTCTGATATAATAAATTATTCTGCTAATTTCTTTAAGTATGTAAAGCATATGTAAACCAGCCCAAATGTCAGTATATTCAGACTTCTTAGAGGTTTTCTTTTGCACTGCAGAAGAAAAATACATTTCATGAAATGAAAAATTATTGACACTTCTGTTCTCACAAGCTGAAATTAATGGAAGGTTTGTCATTGTCTTAAATGAAGTGAGAATCACACCACTGCAGTCCTGTTTAGTGTCATAAAGTTGTCAAGCTGTCAGTTTCCTGTTGGCATGCTAATGGCTTTTTAAAAATTATATTTAAAGTAGATAAATTATTTGTGTAGTGATTTATTCTATTTTGCAATTAATTGAAGTCATTGAAATATGTTTTATCTTACACTGGAGTTTTATTTTATATGGTGAGGCCATTATATTTCCATTTTTTGTGGTATTTGAGAGCTTTACATTTGCCCAATAGATGTGAGTATGTCAGTTAATGACTGGATGCAAATTCAGTGTTCTGCTTTCAGACAGTTTATGACATTTAGTCAGTGTCTTTTCTGAGTAGACGTTTACATTTTTAAGGCTTTTTTTTTAATCTTCTGACATATTATTGCTAGGATTTCAGATAAATCTAATATTTTTGCACTCCACTTTTTTTTCATTTTCAAGGAATAACAAGAATGAAATGTGTATATAAAACAACGATACATCAATAAACACATCACATTTGCTTGAAGATACTGCTAGCATGAAAATATTAGTTGTTATAAATCCATCTCCAAGAGGAATTACTATATTTCTCTGCATTCAACCAGCTGCTCATTAAATGGAAAGATACTTTTTTCTAAATTGTCGGAATTTTAAGGTCGTGTATCTCCTCGTAATGGCTCAGTTTTTGAAGGAGCATTCTTCCAGTCATTAAACTAGCTCTCAACATACAATCTTTTCTGCTGTTTATGTGCATGCAGATGAAATTTGCATTCACAGAGAGAGCTAAACCAAGGCTTATATCCTTTCCACCTGAAGGTCTACTCTCCCACCTCTTAGATGCTTCCGCTTTTGAGGTGTGGAAGTGTATGTGAATCACAGCAATTGAGAAAGCATCCAGAACTGGAGATTTCTAGTATTTCTCTGTCCTTCATATTTTACAGTGCTCATTGGTCTCCTGGGCTTGACAGAAGCTTGGCCACTCATACTGTGAATACCTAAATCTAAGAAAACTGGAAAGCATGAAAAATAAGATGTGCTACCCCCTGAATAACTATGATGTGTGGAGGGGAATAGAGCATTGTATTGTGGGGAGCTTTACTAGAGTTCCCAGGGCATGAAGTGACTGACCTTAGAATTATGTCAATACCACTGGCATTGCAATGCTGTTGAAAGGCTCCACTGGACAAAGAGCTGGGCCTCTACCTATCAAAGGCAGCCCACCTGGTCTAGCTGAAAGCACTTACATCAATGCAGGTGACACAAATGCAAAAACACTCCTTGCTCTGGCTGTCAATAACCTGTCTATAATCAGTCTAGTGTCTGGGTTTTATTTCCTTAAACAATCTGGGTCTTTTTGTGGTATTTTTATAATAAATATTGTTGAATGACAATCTACCCCCAAAATTAAGATTAGAATTTATTAAGGAACGCTCTTCTATTTAGTGGTTTTTAAATGAACACATAAATTAATAGATAAGCTTGTTAACAACTCTGAAATAAAATTAACTTGTTGATGTAAATTGTTACTCAGCAGAAATTTCAGATCTGCAAAATAGCTGCAGTTTCAGTCGCTGACAGTCACAGTGCCTTAAATAAGTCATTTAGACAAGTTCCATGAAACAGCTTATAGATGTTTTTAATTTAATTTATTAAAAATAATATTTTCTATTATTCTGATGGTAACATTTGCTCTGCTTTCATGAAACAACTTCTCCTGGACACCAGACCCATGGGAAAATTGGTAAGAAAAACAGAAAAAAAGAATCACTCTAAAGCACCCACTCATCAGCCCTATATCATAGGGTAAAAATTCAGAGATGATGATAATAAACTTTGCTAAAAAATAAAGCAAGTTTAGCCAGGTGACAGCAACTTATGCATGAATGTTGTAGCAAATGGATGAGCTCTGAGTTACAGAAATTAAAGGTCAGTCATTCAAATAACAGTTGTTTTATTTGACTCACATAATTAGGAGCCATTACTACCTATTTCAGCTGACTGGTAAATGTTTATTTACTTTTACATCATGTCCCCAGAGCAGCACAAAACGATCTCAACACACTGATGTGTCTAGCAGCAGAAAACACCCACACTGAAATCAGAGGTGTCATTGCAGCACGGGCAGACACCTCTGGTGGGGCTAGCCTGGGTGCCTCTAGAAGGATGCTCTGCACGTGGTCCTTAGGGTATAACAGCTACCTCTGCATGTACATATAATTTCTAGGCAGATCTGTCCAATTTATCCCAAACTCTCAGTGCCACAGTGTTCTGCTGCCACTGCCCAAGCTAGTTCCCTCAGTTCTAGTACGTCTGTGCCTGCTGACATCATGATTCTTGCTCCATGAACATGCCCACAGAAACAGAGATGCACCATGCAAGATTTGCAAAATTTGTGCAGCACAGACTGCTGAAGAAAGACATTTTCTGTCAGTGGAAAGAACAAACCACAGAAGCATGGATGCAAGTACAGGAGCTGAAGCCTCACCTGTGCCTTGGGGAGTGCAGTGACTTCCCTGCTGTCCATTCTAGCTTGTCAGTGCTTTAGCCACTTGACAAGGTGATTGTGCAGATCCTTGTTTGTGCAGACAGCTCAAAAGCCTCTAATTAGACTGCTTGCAAGAGGGTGGGATTCTCCTGATACAGACAGCTGAACTTTAGGTATTGAACAGGATCCAAAGTCACATGAGAATCATCCAGTCATATGTCTAAGTGGATGAAATGGTGTGAACTGAACTGCTGCTCTTGGCTGGTGGGAACTTTCTATGAGGATGGAAGGGCAAGAAATAACCCTTTGTATATAAGAAATATATAGAAATAACTTGTTCTTTATAAAAATGATTTATTAATCATTGTTTTTATTTTATTACCGGTAGAATGTAAGGTGAAATAAATGATTCATAAAGCTCATCTTCCCTTATCTCTGCAATTCTTTCTTGGGCTCACCAGTGATATAATTTATGCTTGTTTCTCCATTCACTGCAATTGCCCTTTATCAGAATTCAGGTAATACTTTGCTGGCTGATTCTGATAGCTGGAAATAATGCAAAGAGGATGTTTTTAAAGTAGATTATTACAGGGAAAGGAAAGATTTTCTATCACCATGATGGTGTTTGCAAAGGAGACCTAAATTTTCTTTCAAACAATACTCTAACTGCTTAATTCTCTCACTTCCGTGAATATTTATAAATGCAAGAATCCAAGTTACCTTTCCTGTCTCCCCAAAATCAAATATATTCATAAGGCAATATGGAATGAAAAAGCACTTTTGACTTGAGAATTTTTCCCCTTGATAGAGAAGCAGATATGAAAATATCTTAAATAATAAGCTGAATAAACTTAATTTAATTAGATTCAATGTCAGGGTCATATCTGCACCTGGTGCTAAGAGGGATAGTATTTGAGGGTGACAGATGAACATTCTGTTTTCTTCTGGTCTTAAAAATCTGTGAAATCAGATCTCTCAGTTCTAGAAAAATGCAGCACTTTTCTCTTAACCAGCCAGAGCTACAGAAAAGCATGTCAGACCAAGTCCTTTCAGGGCACCTTGAAGGGCCTGGAGGGAACTGTGGTAACACCATGGTGGCTCACTCAGTGGAAATACTGCTCTTGTGATACTTGCAGAGTTCAAAGTGGCCTTTGAAGGCAGCACAGTGAGAAGCAGTCCTGAGTATTTTGTGGAAACTTCCTTCCCCAGCTGCTGCTGGCAGGACTCCTGTGGGTTGGAAGCCAGTCTGGCTATGAAGGTTCAGGATGAGCAGCTGCTCTTGAGTGTGTTTGCATTTACTTGCATCTGAATTTGTTGCTCTGAAAAATAAGGAGATGCATCCAAAGCTCAGCCTCCCAGCCCAGAATGAAGAGAGAAGTTAGCACGGTGCAGGCAGGTGTGGTCAGCCACGTGCTGGGGAGGAGAGCCTGTGTGGCTCCTGTCCCAGGCTCTGCACTACAGAGGACAGAGGCAATGCTGGCCACCTCCTTCCTCCTGGCAGGGCACCCATTTGCAGATGTTATCCCCAAGCAACTGGAGATGAGTTAAGCCAGATGAAATTTGGCCAGTTCAGGTGATACAGCTCTTTGCTGTCACAGAGCTCATTATGAACCTCACAGCCCTTTCTGAACCTAGGGGATAAACAAGGGAATTCATTAAATGCATTGGCTTATTAAGAGTGACTGACTTACAGTCAAGATTTAGTCTACTTCATTTGTTGATCATCATAGATAATTGTACATGAGTAAGGATAAGAAGGCTATCAGTTTTCCAGATATTTGGTAAACACCACTGTCCTTGTGTCTTGTCCTAATTATTTAGTTTTATAAGTTCTGATTTACAAGACATACCATATTTAAACTTTTTTTTTTTTTTTTTTTTTTGGCAACTGGCTCGTAAAAGAGATGGGAAAGAAATTTTATTTCCAAGAAAAATTCCAGCACAACAAATTTCAAATCTTAGCTCACTTCCAGTTGCAGAAAGGTCCCTGGAATTTGAGGTACAAATCCAAGAGTCAATAAATAGTTAGTCATTGGAGCAACTAACCCAAAACCCCCACAAAAGGAAAAAAAAAAAATTCTCAGAGCAGTGAATGGGTGCTGGGGCAATCTTTAGGTATTTACATCATCTGAGTACCTAAAATATTAAAAAAGTTAATGATGATCATGACAAATTTATGACAGTGGAGAACAACATGAAAGTTAAGAGAAATAGTTAAAATGACTGGAGAAAATAATTAAAGACTTAAAAGGCAGCATGTTAAACAACAGAATAGAGAGTGTTATTAGAAGTAAAATACTCATCCATTTAAATGTGAAAATCCTGTCCAAATGAGGAAAATAAAAGACAAGTTAGGCTCATCCTATTGAACACAGAGCTCTAATGAGGCAAGCCAAAAAAAGATTTTGAAGAGAAACTTCCTACAGGCATAAAAGTTACTAATAAGAAGTTTCTCAGAAACAGGAAGCCTTTTGGAAACTCAATGGTTTGAGAGATGATTAAGGTGCAAATAGGATACTCCAGGAAGCAGTGCTGTGGTGAGAAAGCTAAATGAATTATTTGCATCAATGTTCTCTTCAGAAGAGGTCATGAAGGTTCCATACCTGAACCATTCTTTACAGGTTCAAGCCTGAAGAGCACTCAGAAATCGAACTGTCAACAGAGGAGATTTTCAGAGAAATTCAATAAAATGAGCAGTAGCAAATCTCAAGGACCAGGTAGCATTAAACTAAGCACTCTAAAGAAGCTAAAATATGAGATTGCTAAATTACTAATTTCTGAAATTAGTCTTGAAAGCAAAGAAATAGTTGCAAATGTGATGCTATTAAATAAAAATAAAAAAAAGTTTAAAGAGCAGAACAGAAAAACTACTGACCAGTAAAATTGATTTCTGTACCAGACAAATTGGTAGAGATCTTAGAAAATAGAATTGGTAAACACATCATTTTATAGAGAGCAAACATGCCTCACAAATCCATTATCATCCTTTGGAGGAGTTAATGAGAATCAGACTAAGGGCATGCTGCCTGATATATAGTGGACCTGGCTTTTCACAAAGTGATTCACATCACTAGAGATCCTTAAAGGAATTAAACAGTCATGGGATAAAAAGGATGTCCGCCCCCATGGTTTAATACATGACTAAAGGAAAAGTAACTAAGATTAAGGATAAACTGCCATGCTTACAAAGTGGAGAAATGGGACCCCGTGGAGAATGGGATCCCATGGGTTCCTGCTGGGACTCATGCTGTTCTGAATTAGATTTGTTACAGGAATGGGGATGAAGCCAGGCTATGTTCCAACTTTCTAGCTTTCAACTTTTATCTTTGATCAGGAATACAGTTTAATTTAAGTATAAACTGAACAGGTTGGTGCATAAGACTTTATGACCAGGAGACCATTGTCAGGCTTGTGTTGTTGAGATATTGTGGGTTTGAAAGCAGGCTTGAAAAGACAGGAAGAAACTCTTCCTTCTTAGGTTAGAAACTGCAGTAATGGCAGGCATCAGGAAATATGTGGCATATGCCTCAGACTTGACAGAGCTGGCAGCTATTCCTCTGGATTATGTCAAGCAAAATAGATGCGAATATTGACCCACCACCAGCAAAGATACTTGTTGAGTGGGGATGGGACAAAATAAATGATTGGCCAATCTATAGACCAAGACATCAGAAATATAATACTACAAGAAAAATTCTTTTATCATTGAAACATCAGATTTTCATGAATTATTACACTTAAGCAGTTTTATTACTCTCTTGTATGATTCAAAGCTCTCTGTATGTTAAATTTGGCTATCTGAGAAATCTAAGTAATTTTTTTACTGCAGGTATATGGAGATAATTGATTGTCAAAAGCCAAGTGGCCACAAGTGAAAATTATTTTCTCTCCTTTGATTAGTGAGTCTTTTCAGACACTTTGAATCCCTAATCCATGAGAACCTTAGGGCAAAAAACAACCTTTGTATTGGCAGGTACACATTTATGTTCTTTTCTTGATATTAAATAACTGCAACATTTCTCCTTTAGAGATGTTATGGTGCCATTAAATGAGATGCTGTTTCAAAACATATCTTTCAAATAAACTGCACTATAACTGTTGCATACAATGATCATAACTCTGAACTACGAATCTATTCACAAAGTGCATTGATGATGCTTAGGGTTATATTTCTAAGCCTTTTGCTTGCATAACGGCTGCTTTGGGGCATGATAGTTAGTGTGGTTGTGTAATTTTTACTTCCAAGTAACATAATAGCCTAACAGCAAGTCTCTTGTGTAAGAAATACCGATATCTCACTTCATTGCAGCCATGAGTAAAGAACAGGTAAATAAACCTTTGTATGGTTCGGTATGGCTTGTATACATATACACTCCCATGTCTTCATATGTACTGCACATCTTGGGCAGCAGGGCAGGCTGTAGGGTATGTGGCAGGTACAGCATATGTGAATTGTGTAACTTACTGGGGAAAATTCCTGTATGGGAAAATAATAAATTTACAGACATTAAATTAGTGAAACTCCCAAGAAGCCACAGCCCAACACTGTCAAAATAGCTGTAAAAATCTACTTTCCCACCCTTAACATGACAGTGAATTTAGTGGAATTGAGGAATTTAATTAGATTGTCTGCTTGTGCTGTTTAGCACTGCTTCATGTTTTGTGGAATTACAGGCCCTGCCATCAAATTGCTCCAAGCTCTGGTTAGAACAAATCAGTTCACATCGACTCACATGAACAGTGCAATGACAGGTTACACCATTGAAATGTGGAGCTAATGTGCAAGGCAACGCCCATTCTGATCTGTCAGTGGTATATAGTGATGGTGAGCAGCTGTCAACAAGGACACAAGTACATGGAGACAGAAAGCCCAGAACATCCAACAGATTCTTCTTTTATTTATCCTCCTTTTGTACTGGTTAGGTGAAATTGCTTGCATTTGCAAGGATACCAGGGAAAAAATTAGGTCAAGTAGTATAATATTGTCCCTGAAGTACTTCCATTGAAATGAGTAGAATCATACCCACTTCCTTCTTTCAGGGCTAAATTCAGCCCATTATTATTTCTGATGCAATTTGCATAAAATGAATTAATCTGTTGACAGGTTTAGAGTAGGATGAGATTAAAAAAAAAACACAAACTAAATCTGTTTTCATGATGTTCCCAAATTTCCTTTAGGCTGAAAGAAACTTCTGCGAGGTCTCTTTCTATCTTTTTGTTTGTATAGTCTTCCACACTTACCTGTTATCAATTACTGTTGATAACATGGTGCTGGAAGAGCTGAATTTTGGGTTGAGCTGTTAAGTCCATTCCTGTATGTATGGTGAAAGACCAACACCTTCCCCCCACATACAATTTCTGCATCAGGACTAGGATGCTAAAACCATATAATTTCAATTCTGCTTATCTTTCTGAGAAATTAGGGAACTACAAAATGACTGAAACAAACAGCTGTCTAAGCTGCTATCACATGGCTGAATTTTCCCCCATTCTTTTTCTCTTAGTATATTTATTAATTTCTGTCCCAGCACGACTACAAATGAAGCTCACCTGACCAGTGGAAAGTGAGAACAAGCACTGAGTACAAATCTAGGGAGCAGAACTTTTCTTCTGCTTGGACAATGCTCTTAAACATTTGTAGGATGAAGTGGACATGTAATAAGTACAAATCCTTGTTAATGTGACCATAAAGTTTTGCAGCTAAAACTGAAAAGGTCAAGCAGTGCAAAAATCAAGGTTTCTCTAGGTATTTTTAACTTGGCTTCAGTCCACAGCTGGAGTATTTTCTTTTCTATTTTACGTTGTTAAATGTGTCATGTGATACATTCTTCTTTGACGCTAAATGTGTACGATAAGTATACAGGGCATGAATTGTGGTAGAAGTAACTGTTACCATGGGAACTTTGACTTTTGCATATGCCAAGTTTGAATCTGTAATAGTGAAATCATAGGACTGCAATGAATAGGGTGTGGCATATCCCTCTGACCCAGCCCTTTGAAGCAATCCCTTCTTGTGTATCTCCCTAGCAGCTCCATGCTCCCATATTGGATCTGAAGCAGGTCCCTACATCGGGGTGGGGAAACATTGGACTGTTCTTCTTCCTCTCTGAAAAAGAGAGAGAGTCCATTGAATTTCTCCCTGATACTGTCCACTTACAGCTGAGACTCTAGAGGCTTGCACACAGGATCAGATCTGACCTATGTTGCCTTATTCAATTAGTTCATTAGAATGTGTTTAGCAATACTTACCAGTACTTTGGCAATTCTGGATGCATTTTCCCTTAGCCTCTCACAGAGTTATGGACCTATTTTATGTTGTGAAGAGCGAGGATGTTTATTGTATGGCAGCTTCTACTGGACCCAGCCAGAACCTGGAAACGTACTCCAGGGGCTTGAAAAAAGTTATTTGTTCCCTAAGCATTTATGCCTTCAGTTTCCTAGAGAAATACACTGCACAGAATCATTCTTCCTTTAGGCCCTTTCCCTAACCTAGTCCTAAAATGGGAATTGCTGTCTTGCTGGAATTCTGATGCAGCAGTGTCTGTTTACTCCCAGATACACCTCACACCCTGAAATATCAAAAGCATGAAATAGATCTACAGAGTGAAACATGTTTGTAGATAACAAAACTGCTCATTTAGCCAGTCTCCAAAGATGCTCGTCACCTTGTGGGGATTTTTTCTAATATCCTGGGTTTTTTTTTTCCTTCCTGTGTCCCAGAATCTTTGGCTGAAATATAGCCCCTGAGGGATCTCAGTTCATAGTGGGGAGAAGCCCAAACTCTGTGTCCATTGCACAATTCTGGGGCCTCTTCTGATGGGAGATCCAAATAGAAGTGATGTAGGAATACATTTTCCTGGGGAAATGCCAAGCGACTGTTCAGGCATTTTGATACAAGCTAGTGAGGTGATAGCTCCACAACCTCTGTGTGTATGAACAACTTTGTTCTCATCACTTTTCTGTCCAGTGATTTTTCATAGCTTTAAATTCAGGAGGAAGAGATGTGTGGGAGGAGGCGTGAAATGAGAGAAGGAAAGAAGGAAAAATAAAGAAGGAAAGAAGGTTGGTTTGTGTCTCTTCCACAATACACAGAATTATCAAAGGAAAGTGACAAACAACAGAAATAGGAAGGTAGGTTCCCAAGTAGCAACATTATGTGCCATCTCTTGATGAACAAAGAGTTTACTCTTTTCTTACTCTCTTGGGGTGATCACCCATGCCAGATATTCTGGCACATTCTTGAGCCTGCTATCCAAATAAAATTCACTTGCTAACAGGAACATTTATCTGTGGATAATGCTCTAAGCTTTTGTAGGGCATGAGAATTTTCGGTGTTGGAAAGAGCATAAAAGGCCACCTCTCTCTGCAGGAAAGCAAAGACTCAGCATTCTCTTCATGTAGGCTCTTTGTCTTTAGTCCAGAGATTGTCTTAGATCCAAGTCAACCAAACAAAAGCTGATTATCTCACCTTTAAATAGAGGGATTATGGAGGAGAAGTTGAAACTTTGTAACTGAACTTACACTTGAGCAGCTGAGGGGGATAACCCTTCAGATGAAGCAGATTTGAAGGAAGAAGTGGGGGTGGGAATTTCCAAGTTGAAGATTAATGCAGAGCCATAGCTCCAAGTGTCATGCCTGACATTTGACTCATCATTCATAGTTATTTGTATCTGTATAGAAAGAGAGCACAAATAAATAGCAATTTTAATTTGTGCAGCAGCAGTGAACCTGCTTTTTCTTCTAAAAAGTTTGCCATAAGGGAAACTTTCTTGAGAAGCATTAAAAAGAAGAAAATGCCAATGTCAGCATTGACATCTTTATCTTTTCTCTTCCCACAGCACCACAACAAATGTTTTGGGTTATTTGTTAGCAACATATATTTCCTCTTACTTCTTGTGAATGCCTTGAAACTAAATGTGCTGCAATTAAATTCTTGAAAATACCCTCCCTAGAGCAGCTTTCTTCTAGGAATACTGTAGAACCAGTCCCAAATTAGTAAAAAGAAATGCTAAGCAGAATTCAGATATTAATCTGTGCAAAGGTAATTTTGACCAACCCTTTAATTTTTCCAACCCTTTACTTATGTTGGTATCCTGAAAACTATTTTTCATCTTCAATGCTTAAATACTGTCAAAGGTAAAAATGCTGATGGTAGCCTGGGCTTCCTGAGGGAGGTTTGGTGGCTCCTGGATTTCCCTGGGGCGCAGGAATACATAGATTTTCTCTCTGTCTGACCACAGTCTCTCTGCATGGTCTGTGTGGGAGGAGATTTGGAGTTATCTCAGCATTAGTGTGCTCACAAAGGGTTTTCCTGTGCTGGTACAAGCTCCCTGAGTTGCCATGTTAGCAGGGAGATGGAAGCCAGGTTTTGCCTTCAAAGTACACCAAAACTGAAAGCAGTTTCCTGGCATGACCACATTAGCAATATTTTGACTCTGAAATGGGTACATTATTGAAGGTCATGTGGATCAAGAGTCCTGGAAATAAGACAAGCTGGAGCTTTTTCTGTTCTCTCTCTAACCTACACAATTTAATATTTGGAGCTGTAACTGCTGAAAACAGGTATTTCACCAGGTAACATGTATGGAAATGGGCCTGATTCTGCTTTTAAGCTGGTACAATACCAAGGAAGTGATCCTGATTTACACTCAGGTAACTGAGAGGAAAATCAGTTCTATTATAGCCATAAGTGCTCATATTTTAAAAGGGCTGGAGTTTTAAGCTGTCATTTCAGCCAAGACAAATATATTTTCTTGTCACCCATCCTCAGAGTCCACGACAGCTCAGAGCTCTTCTAGATGGATTTTTGAGTTGGAGGAGGATAGCAACAACTGCAAAAACACCACAGAGTGCCTTTCTAGTATTTTACCTTCTTCTCTGGTCTTCTTTATATCATCATAAAACTAGATAAAACAGCAGTGCACAGCATGAGTAGCATTTTGATGTCATTCAGGCTACCAAAGAAATAGAAGATACAGCTTAGTTCAAAGTGCCAGGCATGCTCTGGCAAGATTAATTTACAGCAAAGTCAGAAATCTGAGTAGGTTTGAATTATGCCCCTCCATAGTTCAAAAAAAAAAAAAAAGAAAAGAAAAAAGAAAAATATTGCATGATGGAAATTGATGAGGCATAGTACACAGGGGAAAGAAAAAAAATTCATTCCACTTTAGAGATAACATCAGAGATTATTATTAAGACAAGCTAGTGAGAATATCTAACACTGGCATTAGAAGAGAAAGTTATTTGTCTTCCCAAGTCAGGCCAAATTATACTTTTTTAATTGTTGTGGAGAAATACAGATTTACACTTGAACTGATAAAAGGAGGATGAACTCCTTTGCAGCATGCAAGAAGAGAAGAGATACAGATCACTCTGCAAAGCAGGAGGAAAGAGTGCAAAGTAATTTGTACCACCAAAACACATTTCTCCCTCCAGTGTGAAACAATGGGGTGCAGCAATCAAAATTGCTTATCCCAGTTAAAATTCTACATCATAATGTTACTGAAAAAGTAGCATGATGAGCTCAGCTTTTCTACAACATGTCACAAAAAATACAGGCAGGAGCCTGTTAAGATTAAAGAGTTCTTTGGCACACCATACATTTTCTTGATTCATTGTACATCATTAAAATGTCTTTTTTAAAATGATGTTTTGTTCACTTCACGGACAAGACATTAAATTCAAATTACATCATGAAGGAAGTTTACTTCATTTGGGCCTTACCATGGAAACCTCTCATGTATTTGTATTTCTAATGTGGATGAAAGGGTCAGACCTTAATAGCAGGTTAGACAAGCGTGAAAGTCAAGATGTATCAATAGCACTACTCTTCTGTTTTCTTTAGCTGTCCACTTCTACCTTTTCTGTGCAGAAACTCCAAATATTTGCGTAAATATGTAAATCAAGGTTATAAAAATGATAGAATACTTTTATTTTTTTCCTCCAGCTCCCAAGCCATAATTTTATGTTTTACTGCTGATTACGGTGACATTAAATAGTCAGTAAAACAAGTATATCTGCATCACACAGTGCATAAACAGCATTTTGGATGACTGTCTAAGTTATTTCAAATTTTTCAGTGGCATGATATTTAGAATTGTACTCTTTCTTAGAAATCCCTTTCCTTTTTTGACTTCTCAATGGCAGTGACTTTTATGAGTAAGAGACTGGAGCTGTGTAATCGAATTCATTACACTGAAGTAGAAAGCCTTTATTTGCCATTAATTTGAAAATAAATTGTGTTACTAAGTCACTCCCTTCATTGAAAGGTAAGCATTTTGTAAACTTAAATAAATTGCAAAGGTGCATACTCAGTTGAAGGCTTGTGCAGTTCCTGAAAGTCTTCTAAATATGATCACAACTTCTCTGATTATTTTCTGGCTTATGTTCCCCCCACAAACCCTCCATCTCTCCCTTCCACCCTTACCTTAGGGTTTGCCTTATGGAAGCAGGACAGCAAATCTGCCCAGCTCAAAAATGGAAGAAGGTTTGTTTCTTGTTGGTTTTTTGTTTGTGTATTTTATTTTAATTTATTTTATTTTATTTTTAACAATAGAGTTTATAGTTGGAGCTCATTCAAATCCTTGCTGGGCTTTCAGAAACCAGTGACAGAAATGGCTTCTAATTAATGGCCATGCTTTGTTGCTTTTCAAAACATTTGGTTTTTTTAAGCTCTACTGTTGCTGTAAGCTATGTCAGTGTTTACTACATGCAGATGCCATTATGCAAGGTGTTAATCTTCTTTAATTGGACAGGAGGAGTCAAGCATCTTGGTAGATGTCCACAGCATCTTTCAGGATCATGTCCAAACCCTAGAAACAGTCTTCTGCTTTCACACAAGCCATTGATGCTGAGAGATCTTTGTGATAACACTAGGATTTCCTTTTAACTTGCCTGTAATTTTTTTATTTATTGTAAAGTTTTGCTGTTTGCTGAAAGTCCAGTATAATTTTGCATAATAAAGATAAACCTTTCTTTACAATTATACGTTGTTATTGTGTCAGGAAATAAAAACATTCCAAGGCTGCTTTCCAAGATAGACCAAACTGTTGAACAGAACTGCACATGGGCTAATTATTTAATTTGATACATAACAAGGATGTCAGCCTCAGCAAGGGCCTCTGTGAGAAAGACAGAATTACCTGTACTCATGCAAAACTGTTCTGGAGATCAGCTCCTCTACACCCACTAGCCATTTCAGGAGAAAAGTAAAAAGTATTCTTACCCTCAGCTAGTGGACTCCTCTAGGGAAATTATGAAAATATGTGAGTAACTGTCAGACCAGAAAGTTGACAAACACAGCAGTTCTTCAGCTAGACACTGATTTTCATTCTGGTAAAGAAAGTAATGCACATATTCTCCATTCTACCTTTAAAAAAATACCTATGTTATAGTCACAGATACCAGTTTTCACCTTAGCCATGGAATAGTGGCTCCTCCTTAGAATCAATCTGGTGTATCCCAAGCAGCTTAATAGCAGTAGGAGTACAATTACTGCCCTTGAATTTAACCACTATAAAAAGAGGATTCTCCACTGAACTACAGTCCTTCCCCTCATATTCATTTTGTACAAGGTGCCTTTCGATCTCTGAATTGCCATAAACCTGTCTTTCATAGTACAGAAGATTATATAGGCTCTGGATTGTGCTTGTAGTCCAGGACAACACTTCAGAAAGGGCACCTTCAATCTCTGTAGTTAGGCAGTTTATCATATTCAAAATATTCTTAAAGTCCACCTACATGAATGATAAGAACTTTGGTCTGTTGCTTCAGAGAAAGCTTCATCGGTGCTTTTCTTGCAAGATCCTCATCTCCTCCAGAATTTGACTCTTGTACATCCTGGATTCTCCCTTGACATTGGTTGGGGTACTTGTACCAAACTCTATATGCTTGCAAGGAGATTGATGGTGACATCCCCATCAGAACCAGATGCTGTGAAAAGTATTCTTCTGACAGAGTTTCATATGCCTGGAATCTTGTCAGCGTGGCCAGTAATGAAGGAGTTCAGCTCTGCTGGGCACATTTTTGTAATAAGCTGTCTCAGTGGGATTCCAGTCTCCATTCAGCTTCCCAAACCACAATAGCAAAACCACAACCAACCTGCAGATCTGTATATGTTTTGTTTAACACTGTGAATAAGTAAGAGGGGTCAACACATCTCAAACATAGAGTTTATATACTTAATAGAGTTTATACACTTAAATTGTGTTTCTCAGTTTTCAGGAAAATTTTCACTTTTGATCATACTCCATAAATCTTAGATGAGATGCACACAGCAAACTATGTCAAGGTAAACACATATTTAGGCACAATTGAAAAGAGGGTCAACGTTTGGGGGAAATGGTAATTTTAAATTGCAATGTGCCACTGGCACTGATCTGGGATATCACATCAGAGTCAGCCCACCTGCTTCTGAGATTCATTGGGCTGGTCCTCTTTTTCATACAATCACAACTTGTATTTCTTCATAAGACCATGATCTAACATACATATTTCAGTAAAATCACCAGCTCTTAGAGACTCAGGGAAGCTTAGGTGAAAAAAAACCATAATGGCTTGTTTCTCACTCCTAGATTTTCCAAATGTGCTTGATTTTCTTTTCCAGGACCCAGAATGCACATCTTATTTTACTACTAACTGTTAGTCAGAAACAAGCTTTGTTTAATTCAAAGAGCCTTTTTACAAAATGTTAGAGATATGCTAGACTGTTTTATAACACTCATAGTATGGCATAAATGTTTTTGCAAGTGTACTAAAAAAAGGGATTGCTTCTCCTCCTCTCTGTGGCTTCAGAGAAAGTTCTCTGTATTTTTCTGAATGCAGTAGTGCCTTCTTATTGTTTCTGAGGCCAGTGGCTACATAGTCACTCACAAACACACACATAGACATAGTTCACTCACACACTCACACTCACACACACACACACTTGCAGATGCAGTCATTCAGGTAGACAGCTTTACAAAAACTTAGTCTGCATGTAGGGGCCTGGATTAAAGGACCTTTCATGGAGATTAAAAAGCCAGAACAAAAAAGAAGTCATAATTAATTTAAAAAAAAAAGTGAATAGAAAACTTCCAAGTTGGTGTAAATTCTGAGAAATATTCCTTATCCAAGTCAGAACTAGAAATTAAAATCCACTCTATTTTTTATTATCTCTCGTTCAGAAAAATAATACTGATGTAAATGTCTTGATTTTGAAAGTACACATTTTGATTTCTATTTGCTAAAATCTTTTTGAAGAGAATGAACTGAGAAGTCAACACTGTCCCAGAAATACTTCCAAACTGAAGAACACAATGTTTCCTTTAGTGAGGTTGAGACCTGGGCTTGAGGACATAGTGCTGCTTTCTGGATTAGGTTTCTGTATGGACTTAAGGATTTCTGTCTGAAGGGATACCAGAGTAGGGATGCCTCACTCCAGACTGGCCCCTGCCTCTGTGGCCACTGATGGCTTGATAAAATGCACACACACTGTAAAGAGCAGATGTTGAATGTAAAGAACAAGCTGTCCCTATCTTAAAATGTCCTATGCATGTGCTTTGTCCTCATGCCTGATGTTTTTATTTATGCTGCAGTTCAGCCCAAGAGCAAGGACTTAGGAAAACACCTGGCCCACATTATAAGATCCATTCCCAATACACAGGTCTGAACCTCTCCTAGAATTTTTGTCAGGAAGAAATCCAAGTCCTTCACTTTCTCTGAATATAGTCTAGCACTGAATTACACCTCCAGTGAGGTGGTAGAATTGTCCCAAACCTTGCAGAGCTGTCAGGGACACACTGACAGAGAGCTGACTCTCTTGCCTCAACCTAGGCTATACCAAATGTTTGACAAGACACATTTAGAAGGATGTGCCAGCCACACTAGATGGGTATGTATTAGTGAGATTAGTATGCCATTGTGAAGTATTCTGCACTGGTTTGAGGTGTAGAAATGGTTTTTAGGCATCAGAAAAAATATTCCCTGTTACAGCAACTATGGAATAGTACACTTTTTTCCAGAGTTTGATTCAAAGATAGAAAAAAGTCAATAGGAGTCTCAGTGTAACTTGAGAGATTTAGACCTGGCTCACCAGGTGGTTTTCTTTCCCTCTGTCTGCTTGGATGTAAATTCAACAAAACTGTGGGTCATTGGGAAATCTATTTTCACAGCTAGAAATCTTTTCTGTTAAAAAAGACTGAGCTTGGGAGAGGAGAAGAGGTTGGTTTAGAGAACAAAGCAAATGCTACCCTTTTTGTGGAGTTTTCAGCACTGCAGTGAATGTTTTCCTTTTGCTAGAGTGCCAAATGTGTGGTCTATTGCACAAAGAGAAATATGGACCTCTGCTCTCTTTTTCTAGAGAAAGCTACCTGCAAGGTATGGTACTTCCTTATTTTCTTGGAAGCCCTGGCATATACGAAATCAAACTCCAGACTATATCTTTAGTGTACGAGTAATGTGGGAATGTTACATTCAGAGACATGGTCGAAGGCCTTGATTTCATGTGAAGGAGGATCAAGCTGAAGTGATCCTGCACTAATTGCTGTGATATTGTGCAAGACACCTTGAAATTTCTCTGTAATGCCATTTTGTTCCATCAACCAAAATAAAGTTATCATGAACACTCACAGCCATCTGTTGCATAATTTTTGATGACTATCAAAAATTGGTATGTACATCATTGGTATGTATTCCCAGAAAGTGTGAAGTATAATAATTAATAGGCCTGATTCCACACCACTGAAGTACCTAGGAGGATTTCCATCAGCTTTAATTAAAGTTGAAACATGCCTTAGCTGAACTACTGGGGGAAGGAGAAGCTTTCTAAATTACGTAGTTCTGTAGCTCTGCAAAAGGTTCTTTGTCATCACTGTCTGCTCTGGGTGGACCACACATTTCCAGCCATAACCAAAAAGGAGTGCTCATTTCACCTGACAAGCATGTTGGCAAGGTAAGGAGACAATAAAATAAACTCCGTCCTCTCCAGTTCTCAAACTATTTGTTCTGCAAAATCCAGGGGAAAAGGACATAGTTTGTGACATAGGCAAAGGCTTAATAACTTACAACTCCTGCAGTCCCAAAGGCCTCAAAGAAGAAAAAATGCTAAACTCAACGATGCCCACTCTGTCAGTAGTCTCCTGCTTTTGTAGCAAAGGAGCTCCAGCCCAAAGAGGTAATTTAATGTCAACAGGGGGCACAGGGTCCCTCTGTGGAAACCAGGGATAAAAGCAACAGTAGAGTTGGGTATAATGAGTTATCAGGCAGGATTATGGCCATATCTTCAGACAAAAGAGATGCCGATAACAATAGGAAAGTCTAATGGAAAAGAGAAGACCTGTGTCTACTCATCCTGCAGAAACTAAGATTTTTTTGGCAATGCCCAGGAGAAGAAGTTCAGTCTTAACACATGGCTAAATTGAGCTGATTCCATCTGCCTCACCCACAGTAGTTGCGTGCTCCCTCAGCAAGCAGAGTGGATGGAAAATTTGGCAAGATTTCTCCCTGCCTCTGTTCATCCCACCAAGGTTACCTCAGTCTCTTCTTCACTCATTTGCAAATAGCCAGCTCCCCTGAAAGCCTTAAGTGTGTCTAGACATTGGCAAATCCCTTCCCTTGAGCCATCTGGGTGACATCAGCGTACTGAATATTGCTACAAATCTCTGCACAAGCCAGGTCTCTTGGCACCTGTCATCATGCGCTTTTCCCACGTTTCTTTTCTGGAATCACTGCAGACAGAGGAGCGCTGCCAATGGCTACCTGTTGAGGTTTCTCTGGAGTGTGAAGGTGACAGCTTCAGAGAGCAATTTGCTGTATTCATGGGGGACTTTTAATAAGTAATCAAACCTCATGGTCATGGCTCCCTCCTCAAGGAACCACTGTGGATTCTCTTTCTTTGTCTCTACTTAGCAGGAGTTAATCTAGATGCTCCAAACTTTTTATATCACTATTAATTTCCTTTTGAGGTCTATAAGCTTTGATCCCGTCCAAGTAAACCCGAGGATTCAGGAAGCTACCACTTTGCACAGCAGTAAATTCAGTGATCTCCGGCCACCTGGCTGATTGCTTACCACTGCACAAGGCTGTCAGCATCAAACAGGCTGCTGAACGCTTACTTCCTAAAAGATAGTCCAAGTTTGATGAGATTCTTGTTCTCAATTATGTATGAAAGAAACAAAAGAGCTTGTCAGACTAAAGACATTTACTGCATATTCAGAAATATCTTTAATTGTTGCATGCCACTTAAATACTTAGAAAATCTTGAGATCAATAGATTGATCTTACTGAGTCATCTGTCTCCCACCTATTCAAATGTTCATGCTCAGCATTGTAATTATCTCAGCACCTTTAAATTAAGAGTATCAGAAAATCACAGTCACAGAATGGTTCAGGTTTGGAAGGGACCACTGGAGGTCATCTATTCCAACCTCCCTTCTTAAGCAGGATCCCCTAGAGCCCACTACTCAGGATTGTGTCCAGACAGCTTTAGAATATCTCCAGATGAGGAGACTCTACATCTTCTCTGGGCAACATGTTCCAGTGCTCAGTCACCCTCACACTAAAGAAGCTGTTCCTCATGTCCAGAATACCAAAATGATGTCTGCATCCCTTTTCTAAATAAGGCTGTTCTAGACCTCTTTGCTGTGTGAAGTGCTGCAGGGAGAATGCTGCAAAGGTGAAATACTTGGGAACAACATCATCAGCTTTCACAGGCTTGAAGTGAGTCTCTGCCCTTCTGCCGAACCGATAAAGATTTCCTTGTTTTTCAGGAGATTGTGTTCAGGCAGTACCTGCACCACTTGTATGTTACACAGGAAAATGGAACTTGCCACAGTCTGCTCAGCACATTGATCTGTCTTTTAGTCTGCTGTCCTGGCTACAAACATTGACAATATTCAAACCTTTCAAAGATGAAAGATCCCCACAATATGGATCCTCACCAATTGTGCAGCAGTACATGATGAGATAAAATCTCCTAGTTGACCACCTACCTGGTCAATTCATGCCTTGGGGCATGAGATTTAATTGCTTTTAACATTGTAGTTTAAAAATGTATACTTTGTAAAAATTATTTCAGCTTTGGTCTTAGTCCACACTGAGAAGTGGTAGACACTAGCAACACCATTCAGACACCGCCTTCCAAGGGGAGTTAATTATTTTCTAAATGTATAACATTTTAGTCCAATAAATAACAGCTGATTTATACATCCAGGTGATGATAAAATGAGATTTTATATAATATTCTGCATCATTATGCCAATCAAAAGTCACACATGCAGATGAGTGAACACTGCAGTTTACAGTATTAACTAGTTTGTTTCCCCTTCTTTTTTTTTTTTTTTTAATATCAAGTTCTCAACCCTGGTTATCCAAAATCTCCAAAGTAATATATTTCAAGAAACAAAATTAGGCAGACATATCATCCACTGTGGGATTTGAACCCATCGTCACTGGGGAGAAAGCTACAATTTAATAGATGAAGATGTCAAACCATGTTATAGAAGCTCTTGTGACTGAATATTTATTACAGTGTCATAGGGGTCCCTGGCAAACTGAAAGATTTCACTGTTTATTCACAGTGAAGACACTTAATTAATGACTAGGCCTAATCAGCCTGTTTTATTATTTACAGGGATTCCAACATGGCTTAGCTCAACTGATATGCAAACAAACCACCCTCAGCCTGCTCTAATTAATAATTCTGAACCAGACTCACAGAGTGGCACTGTCAAGTAGCTCTTTGGTGATTTACAACACCTCCTCTGTGAGATGCATATTGCTGCATGCAAATGAGCTGCCACCCCTGTGAATCCTTCATTTTAAAATACAATGTGCCATCTTGTTGACTACAGGAATGCCCTTATCTTCACACATGACTTAATGGAGACAAATGTCTGACTTGGGCAGGTTTGTGGAAACCTTCATGGACACACACCTACACAGGATGTCATTTCAGAAATGTTTAGGAGGTGAGGAAGAAAAATCCCCTTTTGCTTCTGGCACAGTTGCTGCTGCTGAATTCTTCCACCAAGTTGTCAGCCTCAACTTCCCCAAAAAGGGAGGGATTACCCATTGATTTGCACTTGCTAAATTATTTTCTATTGCTGCTAAGTAGCTGAAAGGAAAGAAAAATTTATCAGAGAGGTGGAAAGTTGTTTTGAAATAAGTTGACTCCAATGTCACACATTGGTACTCGTGATCTCACTGGATGATTACATGCCATAGTGGTCTGAAGATGAAAAGAAGCAGATTTGCTTTGCTAGGAGGTTAGGGAGAAAATCACCATAAAAATAAAAATAGGAATTAATAGAGAGTAATTTTCAACTAGAAGTGGTTGAAGAATGTTTCATATTTTTAGGTGAATTTTGTATTCACAGTGAAGAAACTGAGGAAAAGAGAAGATCAGAGAAGGTCAGGAAGATATGCTCCCAGCTAGGGTAGGCAGCAGTGGATTCATAAGAGCAGACCTCATTTTCTCTGAAAACGACTTCTAAATACAGAGGGAAAACATTATGAGTGAAGCAATATAAGCCAGATGAAAATAGTTCATGAGTGTGAGTCATCTCACTTGTGACTGCTGTCCTATTCCATTGTGAGCCACACTTGAGAAACGCTGTGAAGCAGCACATCAGGAAGAGAAAAGATCTCCCTCAAACCTATTAACTGAAATGCAAACCCAGCGGTTCTTAGCACCTGCCATGTTTGTTCAACTCAGGGAATGCATGTGGGCTTGGGTCTGAAAGATGGAATTTCTGTACCAGGAGAACATGTGCACATGCCTATGGTTAGCTAAGGGTGTATGTGTTCCTGGGCAAAGCTGGCTTTAGTGCAAGGGCAGATGCATTAAATTGCTCATGTAAAATAAACTGCCCATAACACATTACGCAGCTTCCCCACCCTGGAAGGCAGGGAATCTCTGCAGCTCACAGAGGGCAGATGTTTCTCCAGGCTCCACATTGCACCAGGCACCTCATCCTTCACAAAGATGGAACTGAAAGGATGTAATTATTAAAGGCTCACTGTCTGTTCAAAATGATGCTCCCTGTGCTGGTGCCACCAAGGTGTTTCCTATTCAGTAATCTCATTAATGAGATGGATAATGGAATAGATTTAATTTATTAAACATGGGGATGATACAAGCTTGGGAGAAGCAGGAACACAGTGGAGTACAGGATGAAACCTCAAGTTTATCATGACAAATTGGAGAAATGGTCTGAGAAAGACAAAAAAAAATCAATTAAGTCACTAAAAGTAAGTGTGGAGTTCTACATTTAGAGTATTGTACAGAAATAATGAACTGCAGTAGTACAAGGTAGAAAATTAATTTCTCTGCAGTCGTTCCACAGAAAAGGATCTGGTCCTTATAGTAGACTGAAAATGAGGCAATATTATCTGCAGAGGAAGGAAAAAAAAATAAAAGAAAAAAAAAAAGAAGAGGAAATTAAAGGATCATGCCTTTTTAACTTCAAACTG
This sequence comes from Cinclus cinclus, assembly GCF_963662255.1. Classification (NCBI taxonomy): domain Eukaryota; kingdom Metazoa; phylum Chordata; class Aves; order Passeriformes; family Cinclidae; genus Cinclus; species Cinclus cinclus. The sequence goes on along the minus strand of NC_085048.1, from coordinate 74,643,147 downwards.
GTAATGATTCCAGGGCTTTTGTCCAGAAGATAGAGTATTATTTGGGAAAGACTCTCATGTGTCACTGAAAACCTCCTTTGTGCTATTGATGGCACAGTAAGGGTAGTTTTCTAGAATGTAAGAGATGGACTGAAATCTCACAAGAGCCAAGGGATAGCAGCAAAAGATACCTGTAACATAAAGGTGTTGAACAAAATTACAAATTGCAACAACATGAGAAAAAAGACAAAAATAAAGAATGAGGAAAGTATCTATACATACAATGTTATTTTTATTCAGAGGCTCAGAAACACTTAAAATAAAATATGTGAAAAGCATTGGGGTTTCTGAGATTTTTAAATAGCTTTTTCCATTAGTCAACTTATAGACAGAGTTTCCTTAGATTTAGAAAGGAAATAGGGCATAGCTGAATGAAGTAGACAGGCAAATGGACAATTTATCAAAATGCTATGCACTCACCTAGATCAAAATTATTAATTTGCAACCTGGCTATTAAAAACTGTAAAGCCTTAGTCAGGTTGGCAATTCTCAAGTTTGAAAATGCAATTTGTAGTCTGCAACATTAAATTAAAAAGTCCCTCTTTGTGTCAGTCTTCACTAACATTTGTAGATGTAACAGGGACTTCTGGCATCAGTGAGCCTTCTTCTCAGTTATTATTCTTCTTGGCTTGCAACAAGGTTAAGAAGGAAGCAGAAATGCCAAGACATTTCTGCTTGAGGTTTTTGATATTCTGAGACACTGCAGATGGCTACGTAAACCCCCAGTCAAACTCAAGGTCTGTCACGCTCATGTTATGGTCCCTGGACACAGCTCTCTTCCTTTGAGAGGACAAGACCTGAGAGGGTGGCATGGGCATTTCTTTGCTGTCAGGGATGTCCCATATCCAGGGTGTAGAAATAGAGAGGCAAAACTTTCCTGCTGTTTGTCTTGAAGAGGTAAGTAGCCATAGGTCCTCCAAATCCAGCAACAAAGGCATTTTCACAGGTGCCCTCTACACTGGGTAAGTGGGTGAGTAAAAGAGTAAAGAGGGAGCCTTTCTCCTGTATGACTTTGTGATGGGTCCTCCTACAAACTGGTGAGTTTTCCTTAGTAAAGGTTTGGGCTGCCAATGGACTCATCAATTCCTCTTGCATAGCTGGCAAATGATTTGCCTCTAGGTATACAGATTAGGTAGAGAGCTGCAATATCAACATAGCTTGCATATGTAAGATCTGCAATTATTTTGTAAAAATATTTAGGGTCCTTGCTGGGTGTTAGTGTCAAGATTTACATGCATAATTTAAAAAAACAAATTATTTTACTTTTACACACAGAAGACAACAAACAAGGAAATAATGAGCACTTTTCTACACTCTGCAAAATGTGGCATGGCAGCTCTAGTTCATGCTAGCTTTTGCAGGGATTCTGGGAGCTTTTAATACTTCACAGAAAGACAAAACACTTTGGTGTGTGCAGAGGTGACTCCTTCCTTGGGAATAATGATCTAGCCTCATCCAGTGAATTATAAAATTCTCTAATTTTTTTTTAAATCCTTTTTGCCCTAACAGTACTGTACATGTGTTTAACACATATAGTCAGTATTAGCTCAAATGCTTTTAGACTGGTGAAGATCTCAGCATAATTTTTTTTATTGCAGATGTGTTTCCATACATGTTTGCACATGCACTTGTGCAAATAACACAATGAAAGTTTAAGGGAAGACTGTTGCATGAAATGAGGATAAGAAAAGTAAGGTGTTCAATACCTAGATAATATTAGAAGTTACAAATACCCAACTGTTACAATGAAAAATAGAAAAATTGCTATAACTTTTTCCACCAAGACCACAGACAATTTCAGAATGACTCCCTGCCAAAGAAATTGGTGCAACTACACTAGTTTTAATAAAGCTCTTCCAGTTAGAACCAGCATCCTTGAGGTATGCTAGAGGAAGTGGTGAGGTAGAGAACAATTACTCTTAGCTCTTACATAATTTATTACATGAATACCCAGGCTCTAGGTCCTTACACAGACAAGAATGCTCTGTGTGAAAATACCCTCCTTTAAACCTTTAATTTAATATATGAAGTATCACCGTCACTTTTTCCTCCCAGGCCGTTACATATCTGATATGATATACAGATATACAAACGTATGTATATAATAAGTAAGACAGTTCTCATTAAACTGTGTTATCTGATTATAGTAAAAGTTAATTTCCATGGAAAAATCATATTTAATAATATACTAGTTAAAATATGCAATGCAGTTTCCAAAAACAAATTAACATTGAATCTACAGGAAATTCTGAGTTAAGGCTTTCTCTCTCAATCTTTAAAAATCAGTTACTCTTTTATACATAAAATTCAATATTAGTATGACAAGAAAAATTACATAGCAACCACAACTGAGACTGTATCAATTCTGTATTCTACTTTTCTCTGCAATGCATGATTATAGTTGCATGATTATGCTTAATCATTCCTAAAGAAATTCTGTCTTAAAAGTTATATTCTTAGGGAGCCTTTTAAAATTGCCTATGTAAAAATACTAAAAATATTCACCCAAAGAAATGGCTGTATCCACATAATCCCACAGAAGATAATAGTGCATAAAATGGCTGGTGAAATCACAAGATGAATTTGAGAATTCCTTTCATAAAGATTAAAAAAGTCAATGATAATTTACATTTGCTCTTTCAAATGTAGCCAATACCTCTATTTTTTACGTGATTGATGACAATTTAAATGTCATTTGCAACTACCCATAACAAACTGAGCAACATCTGGCTGTCCTTTGGAGGGCTGCCCAGAGGATGAGAAGGACTAAGCAGCAAAGCTTGAGAAGGAAGCAGAATCCCTGAAGAAACCTTGCTCTCTGAGTGGACACTTCCTGATGACCAGCCAAAGAGCAAAGGCTATAAAGTGGTGTAAGCAGAGTGAAAGGAGCTGCCAGAGGAATCACAGAGTAAGATCAAGAAGGCTTGAAAGTGGGGAGGGAGGTGCAAGCAGAAGGAAGAGAGAGGAAAAAACAGACTCTAACAGCTCAAGAGACTAATAGAGCCATGCTGAGCTGCAGGGCAGCATCTACACAAATCGGTCTGTCAGCAATGGGCAAGTAGCCAGATAAGTCCTTGTCTCCTCCCTGGCATAGGAAATGGTTATCAGACCTGAGTGACTGTGATGGGAGACTTGAGAAGTACTTCAGAGGAAGATGCACTATAAATCAGAAAACTCCCCGTCCAGGACTGCTATACCCAGATATTGGGGGCACTATGAAGCGGTGCATTTCAGCAGGTCTCTGTGAGCAACCAGCACTCTCAAAGCCCGGAGCACGCCTGCTGGATTACTGAACCAAGGTGAAGGACAGATCTTTGTATGGAGCGCCAAGAACAGGCTACTGCCTCAAAGGAGGTACACGGATGAAGACCAAGACTGGTTGAAGGCATGGAGTTAAATACAGGGAAGAAGGGGTGGATCTGAAGGTCAAGGGCCAATGGGAGCAGGGCAAAGTGGTGCAGAGTAGGGTCAGCCAACTGGGAGAACCAAAGGGGCAGCAGGGGTGGAGCAGTGTGGCAAAACAGAGCCAATGGGGATCAGGGGAGGGAAGAACGCTTTAAGGAAGTACATACATGGTAAACGGGCTGAACTGGGGTGAACAGGGGTGACAACAACTGTTGTAACCAGTAGAACTTAGCATATTACCTTATGTCTGCAAAGGTCCATGGGAGGGAGGCTCTTCTCACCCTATCCTAAAGGGGTGTTTCTCATTGCCCACCTCTGCCCCTCCAGGGCTGAGGTGTCATGGCTCTCTGACTCTCTGAGTCACCGTAGTCCTATTCTCTGCACACTGGGAATTGTTTGATCAACTAGGAAAACCCCCTGCTGTGAGTTGGAGTGTGATCTATCACAGCACAATGCAGCAATAAGACAATTTTGAAGGCTACATGCTCCAAAGCTAGGAGTCAAATGGAAGCCAGTGTCAAGGGAAAAAAAAAAAAAACAACAAAAAACAAACAATCAAACAAAAAAAACCCACAAAAAACCCCCACAGAAAATTATATCTTCTTTCAAACAGATTTGGCTTTGAATCCATGTGAGATAATGTATTCACTATTTTGCCCATATTGAATTGGATCATCAGTAGCAGGTAATTGAAAATGTAGAAATTTTTGTTATAAACTCTGTTTATAAAATTCTGATTTCAAGCGCATTTTCTCCCATGCAAGGTCAGAAGTTATGACTGCTTCAGAAATCTAGGTTTAGTGAAGGATGGAACATTTGGATATCAGTATAGTCTACTGAAAAAGGTGAAAAGTAGCCTATTTCAATAATTATTCCTGAAGATCAGAAATTGAAAATAATATTTTAAAGAAAGGATTCAGTTATATTAAAATTAACATGGAGTGAAGTAGCATGTAGTTGTACAAAACCCCAGGCTTTAACTATAGCTCTTATGGCTCATTTCCTCAATAGAAGGGTAAGTGCTTTGTTCCATGGTAACTCATTATGTTTTCTATCTCCCTCTGTTTTTCTGGATTGTGAGTGTCATTAGTTATGTTCTCCTATGCTGCTAGACACTGTAATACACTGAGGGTGGGTGGGTGTGCAGGTGGAGGGTTGTTAATTGCCCACCTGATATTTTGACTGTCCTGTGAGGAACTGAGAGCAAATTGCTAGAAGGAAGCTGGTCACAAAAATACAATGACAGGCTGCAGGCTTTTCTAAGTCTCACCTGTGATGAAAACTCATCAGAAGAGAGAGGGTGAGAGAAATTCTCCTTCCTGGGACCAATGCCTTTTAGAAAGAAGTTGGCTAAGGAGTTGAGAGACCCATGATCTTCCCACTGATAATGCTACTAATGGACACGGGATGTGCTTGTAGCACTCTGAAGCTGTTTCTTGCAGATTAGATTTAAATTACTATCCCCAGGACAAAGTGCAGACAAAATTTTTTCACTGGTTGGCCCTGTATACTATGGAGTCTTTCTTTTCATTTCAGAAAGGCAATATTTCACATGATCTTGTTGAGACCTTGAAGTGGCAGAAGTGTTTGAATCAGAACTGGGAAAACATCTAAATGTGAAGATCATATAAGCACCAGTTTAGTTTGTGATTTTAAAAGAGTTTTCTCTGAATAGCCCAGTGAGAAATACGATTTTACACCTTTAATGAAGACAAGGAAATAAGGTGCAAGGTCATTTCTTCCCTAGCAGAGGAAAAAGATAGAAAATGTGAGAATCTTTGAAAAATCACACAGCTGACAGTGACATCGCTATTGTGCTGGCTCTCAGTCCAAGTAAGGTTCAATGTTGGCTTTATCAAGATAAGTATGATGAGTTCTCTGGAGAGTGGAAGAGAAATAATAGGCCAAGTCATCTATATATCTAGCTTTGGACATACCTAAAGAGCATCGGCAAATTTTGCCTACACAGACCTCATTGGAGAGCTTTAAAATTGGAGTGCTTTTGGGACACATCTTTAGTAGATGACAATTATGACTCTCTGATGGATAAAATAGGTTAACTCTATAGGGAGCACTTGGCTGTGCTGATTGTTGGCACATTGCTGATGTTGGCACATTGAATACATCCTAAAGCACACACTGAAGTGCCTGGGACTCTGAAGCATATCTCACTCCCTTAAAAAGATTGGATCAGCCACAAGGCTTACGGGGGGAAGGAATGTGTATCTGGGATAGGACCTGGGTGACATCTCATGGAGATTTTGCCTGATGGGGGTTATCCCTACAACCAAAACCCATGGCTAGTCCATGGACAGCCCAAAGAGGACTGAAGATTGAGCAAGACTGGGACATGCCATCTGTGGGTGGTGGGTATGATACCTGAAAACAGCCCTGAAAAGGTGAGCACTAAACTGGAGTGCCAGAAGAGTTTTTAAATGTAATTCATTATCAACACCAGCATCAAAACAATATAGAACTGAATTTGAGGGGCATGGAGAAAACATAATTTAGTTTGTAAATTGATAAATGTGGAGGAGGAAAATACTGTGGAAGGAAAGATCTCATCTTCCCATACAGGACACCACTGGTTTTATTAAGACTATGAATGTCAGTCATTATTTATTTATACAGGTATTTTGCTAAAGGGTAAATTCAGACAAGTCAAGGTCTTCTTGTTGCCATTAGTGGTATATTAAATGAAATATTTTGTTTTGCTTCTGTTTGCCATTTGGATTATGTGGCAGAGAGCTGTATGTTTGTGCCAGGATGTTTGATGGGACATTGAATTAGCTCAGCGTTACAAGACAGAAGCATCCCACTGCTCTTAAATCTTTCTCCTTCCTTCAGTACTTCCTGCTACATTTGTCTGAATCTGCTCTTGCTCAAGGAATTGACACAGAAAAGCAAGTTTTGCCAAGGTTATTTCTCTGTACCTAATAAATTCTAAACCCTGTTAATGCCTCATTCTTTAGGTGACTTTTCTTTCCTCTGGTTTAAAGAGAAGAAAAAGCATTCCGGGAACAAGATCTTTTCTTCTTGTATTGTATGGTATTAATTTCCTTCTCCAAGTAAGTAGTTTCCCTAATAGCTCCGTCCCATACAGGCACCACCAAAATAAGTCTTCACCACTGTTGAAGACAGTGCATCTTGCATGACTTGGTACTTCCTGCTATGCTTGGCATCTACATGTCTAAGTAGAGAGGTTTGGGAATGTCTCAAGGAAAGGAGTTTAATTTGAAAGTGCCCATTCACAGGGTAATTAGATCTGAGAATCAGAAAGCTAGTTCTGCCTACCCCAGAACTATTTCTGCAGTAGCTGACCTCTTTGGGAAGGAGTTTGTTCCCATTTCAGCTCTCATTTTGTTCAATTCAATTGTAGTCCAGATGATGGTATGGTAAGCTCAATAAAAATATAGCAGGTCTCCAGTTTTGAGATAAAAAAAGAGTTTTCAATCAGGTCTAAATTGCACTCCAAAGGAATGGGCCTCAAAACTTGCCACTGATCTGGGTGCTCAGAAAATGTCATTAGAAGTCCTGCAAGCTTCATCCACAGTCAGCAGCACACATTAGCATCCATGGTCCATTTAATACCAATTTTTTTCTCTGCTTTCTTAAGGGAAATCTTGCAAGGTGAGACTCTACTCATCAGTCAGATGAGCTACTGGTGTAAGTGTAGTCATATTCACTTTTAATAAAGCTATATAATTCTACCAATAATCTGATTTCCAACTGCATTTAGATATTACAGTTTTCTGCTGGAAACAGTGACATTTTTCAGTGGAAAGTACAACTCTAACAGTTATCAGATTGTCCTTAACTTGGAGCTTGCTTTTTGGAACTGATGGACTCTCAGGTCACTCATATAAAACAAAACATTGGATTTTGGTGATGGAGAAACCATGACAAGAAATGGAAGTAGGTGTAGCGGGGGAGTTGTTGCACACATGAAGACGTGTTCCTGTGAGCAAGGTCTGAGACATGCACATGCCTTGACTGACATCCCAGCTAAAATGAAATCAATGATACATTTGCCTTTGTTTTCAGCAGGAGATGGTTTTAATCTCTGCTGTATATCATCCATTTCAGTCTTCACTTCACATTTTATGGCTTCTTTTATTTTGAGAGAATATGTTGCCAAGCTGTATATCCATGTTTTTCAGCCTAGCCACACAGATTGTAGAAAAATTGTTTTTTATGAGTAGCCAACATATCTCAGGAAAGAGATGTTAAAATTGCATATTTAACATTGCTGTTTACTTAGCCAATCAGATTAATGTTTCTACAATATTTTTTACAATATTTTTACCAAAAAAGACACACGACTCAGCTTAATACTGATCAAAATATCATATTCCAAAACAAATATCAATATGTAGACTGGAATCAATGAAAAGGATTAAGACAGAGGATTGTGATTCTGAAAATCCTGTGCACAACAGTGAGATTGTTCTCTCAACAATGAACTTTGCTAACTGGAGTGTAAGAAGACACAGAACTTACTCAGTACTGTAAAAGCAAAAGTCTCTAGAGAGCAATGACAACTGCTGAAGATTAGAGCAAGTTTTGGGTCTTGTTTCCATAAGCTCTAGTAAATTTTTGAGCTACACTGTTAACCCTGACCTCTAAGACATTTTTATGGTATTTTCATTGAAACCAGTGAAGTGTTACTGAGCCTGACCAGATGCCTACATCTAATGCTGTAGAAGAGAGAACTGGGCCAAAGAAATGAGGGAAGTATGGAAGGACCCTACTTTTAAGGAAGCTCCTTTCTTTAAGTGAGGTTCATGGACTGTCTGGTTTTTTTTCAATCCCTGGTGAGAAGTGGAAACAGCAGCACAGCAGGCTATCAGGATAGATGTTGGCTCCTTCACAGTAAGCTGGGATTTTTCTCAAAAAATCTAAATTAGGTCAATTCAGTATCTATATAAGTTAGGAAGTGATGGGTCTGGTTGTGGAAGGCAATAAGCAGCATCATGCTAAAAGGATGACAATATGAATTATTATTCATCTGCTTTGAGTAGAAGGGACTGGAACAGAGAGGAAAGGGATCTATTGTAGATTATTTCTCTGTACTGTTGTTTTCCTCTTCTTTGTTTTTATGCTCACCCAAATAATGTGCTCTCTGAATAAGCCTGTTTGATTCACTGCTTGTAAGGAGGGAATATATTGCTCACTAAGCATTCTGACAGTTTGATTTCGTTTCTCTCTGTTTTTGGATGGTGTCTCAAGATGATCTTAAAAGTGGACATCTAGATGCAGAACCTGGTGCCTGTTGCTGCCAGTTGGGGCTTGGCAAATGAGCTACCCAATTAAGCTGTATACATTAAATGGAGCTGTCACCAATGTGCCAGCCAGCTATACTAAATGTCCAATTAGAAATCCATCCAGTAGCTTTAATTCCAAGGAATATTTTACAAACACATTCTAGCACACAGGAAAGCATTCACCTACTGTAATGAAGTCACCTCTGTGACGCGACATGGGAGCTGTAACCACGTGAAACTGCAAGAGGAGAAAATATATCAGCAACATACAGCTAATTCCTCCCATTTTCTACACAATACTGTGCCAACATTTCTACAGCTAAGCAAATGATGTCAGACAACATTGTACGACATCTCCTTCACATGGGTGGCAACAAGCAGCATAGCATAAAGGTTATTATAAATATTGTCAATCTGTTTGAAAAAAAAGTCTCTTGAGTTAATGTTCTGAAGCACATCAAGTTACTAAGACTCTTAATTTTTTAATACCTTTACAATATCTTGAGAAAGAGCCAAGGAAGTAATTTCTCTCATTTTGTAGCATTTGTCATACACTGAGGCCTGCAGGCATCTGGAAAGATCCTTGTAATTACTGACAGGTCTGAGGGAAGACTGTGAAAGCACAGTTGCAAGTACAGCCCTGTGAAATCCTGTGTTGGTTTCACAGAGGCTTTCTAGAGTGGTCCTATGGTCTCAGGTCTTCATCTGCAGGCTTCAAGCAGATGCAGTAAAAATGCATTTTGTTTGGGACATTTTTCTCTCGACTTGCTATTGTCAACACATACCCCAAAAAGCTCATTTCTGCAGTTTACTTACTAGGACCGCCTAGGTTTTATCCAAGTGTCCTTTTAACCCCCTCTTCTCAGATCTTGTAACTTGTGAGGTTTTCCCAGTAATGACTGTCAGTCCCATCCTTATGTGGCATTGTGGGTTGGAGAGGACTGCTAGGCCTTACCCACAGCCCCAGAACTACCTCACTTGCTTCCTATTTTTCTGCAGGAAATGCAGGGATGGGTTCTGCTGCAGAAGTGCCTGCATTACCATTCTTTAAAATCTCCCTGTGAGGTGAAATATTACTTTGTGTTTCTCCTCTGGTTTTTCACTATCTGTTAGTTGGGCTAAGTCAGTGAAGTCAGTGAAAATAGTTCTGTGTTAAAAGTCTCTAACTTTACAGTGTCCCAAACACTGATTTTATGTAAAGTTAAAGAAAATGGACAGTTGGTGATAAATACAGTAGTCGGTAGTATAAATCAAATGACAGCTCTGTCTTTCATGGCCTTTGTTCATATAGATGCTGGGTCAGGGAAAAGAAGGAAAAATAATATTGTGGTAGGATTGGTTAGAACATCTTTCTTGATTAACACTCACATGTAAATAGCATTTAGGTAAAGTCACCACTTGCCCTCTTAAAGCATGTGCTCTCATTTAGTACATGTATCAGCAGTACTGAAGAACACTGTGTTTGCTGGAAACCTTGAAAACAGCCCCAGCTCCAAACTGAATGGCTGCTTTTGTATCCTGTAGGAGCAGAAGGATTTTACTTATCCAGGGGAAGAAAGAACTCTTTTCAGAGAACAGGACTTTGCACCAGGTTCTCTGCCAGGAGTCATGGGGTTTTTTGGACGACCTGGAGAGGCCACATCACATCAGTAAGCCCAGCAGGTGGTGAGGGCTGAGAAAACAGGGCACCTCTTTGCAGCCCCAGGCACTGGCATCCACATTGCCATGCCAGACAAGGTCACCACAGGCAACAGGTTGTTCCCTCAGGGGACACAGCATCCTCCTTTGTTTCCTTCCCACTTTTCCGTTCACTTTCACCACCTTCTCCAAACTTCTCTGACAGTCTTAGTTTAACACCCCTGCCCCAGTAAAGTCCTACTTCATGGGCAAAAGAAGCAAATCTGAAAGCAAATCTCTCCTGAGCCCAACAGCACTGCTTATTAATCAGCCAGACAGTTCATGTCTGAGAGACATAAGGGCATTCCTCTTGGGGGGAGAACATGCGTCTTCCAGGGAAATCTCTTCCACCATCTGGCCACATCAAATCTAGGAAGCAGGATATTGGAAAGCAAATTTAGCACAGATGTGTCGCACGTGAAAGTCTGTTGACTTCAGGGTATATTTGTATTGCATTTAGCCTCAGGAATCTAAACCAGAGATAGCTTTTCCTCTCCTCCCCATTGCCACTCTGATGTAGATGTCAGTAGACACATACTGTGACAACTAATTCAGATTTCAGTATGATCATCAGTGGAGTTGCACTGTGTTTTTACATTTGTTATTTGGTTGTTTGGTTCTGCAAGGAAATAGTTTACAGGCAATTACGAGACAGGCAACCATAATATAAACTACGTTATTTTACCAAATTGAAATTCTCAGTCACCTGTGTGACTTGGGAGGGTCACTAAGCTCTTCATGCTCTGAAGATGCATGTCATAAATGTATAACTTCTGTCAAATGTTTTTAGAAAAGTATTTTTAAATGACTTCTTACTCCATGTTGCAAAGGGCCATAAAATACCAGCCATAGCAATGTCATGCTATCAGGGTTGGGGTGTCTCTGGGTTTGATGTACAGAGTGTAGCAGATCTTTGTTAACTAATGCTAGTTTGGAAGAAGAATGAGGACTGCACTATCTTCCCTCTCTTAGGCCCTCACTATCCAAGAAGTAAGAAGCATCCAGCAGACAGTCGCTTCTTAGGCAGTGCTTAAGGAAGGGCTCCAAGGCTGTGCTCATTTAGTCCACCACATCTGAGTCTGTGCATATTTACCTAGTGCAAATTTTTCCTCTTTTATCTACCCTTCTCTCAGATAGAGAGGTGTTTCAAGAACAAATAAGGGAGAAAATAAGACATTCTTCCACATAAGCCTGTCCTGAAAAAGGCAAAAACCCAAAGAACATATGAAAATGTTAATTGTGCTGTCAGATACACTTCTCGAAGGAGCTTGATATGAGAGTACTAAGTATGGCACAAGCATTTGAATAAAATATGCCACAAAGTCTAAATTTAAGCAAATATGAATGAAAGGTTTTTTTTTGTTTTGTTTTGTTTTGTTTTGTTTTTTGTTTTTCTTTTTTATTCAAAAACATCCTGAACATGCTGGGTTTTCTTTGGTTAGTGCCTGTTGAATTAAAACATGTGGAAACTAACTGGGAAATACTGTCTTTCTATTATAGATTAAGCTCCATTTTCCCTGTAATTAAAGAAAGCACTTTTTCCACTTCAGCAATCCTTCAGCAAAAACAAAGATAGAACTCAATATTCTTGATAGATCTTGGATAAAATTAAGACAGGAAAGAAAATCTTTCAGACTGGTTTTATGGGCTGGAAAGAAACAGGACTGCATGTCTTGTTTTACTGGCTCTTAATGGCACATTGTGACCTCTGGCAGAGTCTGCTGAAGTCAATGGAGTTGCACCAGGGATTGGTACCAGAGCTCACAGTCTGAAACTACCAGTAAAGAAACCTCCAGGTGCATATTTTTCCACTGTTTTATGTTAAACAACTTCTTGTATATGAAAATAGAAGGGGGTCGGAATATTCCTCTTTCACACACTTTCCTGCAGGTTCCTACAAGCACAGAAATGTGTTTTGGCAGATGTTCAGCATGGTCTCACAGAAGACAAAGGGTGAGGGGCTTCAGAGGCTCAATGGGCAGAACAACTGGCCTTGGATTTTTCTCATTCATAGGCCAGAAGGAGGGGAGCCAGGAACCAGAGTGTCTGTTTCACCATCTGCAGATGAGCACATGGTCACACAATGAGCATACCCTTTCCAGTGCCTGGGACAATTTAGCTCATACTGAATATGCACTAGCTGTACATGCAGTCTATTTTTCTGCCTGTGTCTCCAAAATGTTGGGGTTTCTTCAATTTAGTTTTTGGCTGGCTGGCAAGGAAAGTGATGTTTGAGCTTTAAGAAGAGGATCAAGAATCCACAAAAGGAGTTTAACTTGCAAAGTTTGTAAAATAGCAATACTCTGGGCTTTTAGGGGGAAGTGTGCCCTTACATTTCCAGAAACATTGGGAGTGGCACATTGCCTCAAATAACTGTAGGAGACAGCAGAACAAGAGTGAACTTTCAGCACCTGAGATTTATGTGTCAAAAACACCTCTGCCCTTGTACATGTTTTATGAGTGTTAAAATGAAAAGTACAGTCCCTATGTGTCAGGTGGTGAATGAGCAATACTTCTATAAGATTTAGTTCTTTGCAGGCAATTCTTGAAATTCCTTCAATCCCTGAAATTCTCAGTGATTGCTCCAGAGGGGTGTGAAATCTATATCTGGACTTCAGGCTGAGTCTCAGTTGTTGGCTGTAATTGCCGGGGAACTTTCGGTGCCAGAGAGATCCTAGGAGGCCATAGGGAAAAAGGAGAGAAAAGAAAAAGGCAGTTGTATTTTGAAGCACAGTTATTTAATAAACATGCTTTTCCAATAAATAATAAATAAGTCTGGGAACGTCTTCTCCTGTGCTGTGCCAGTGGGGATAAGCCTGCCTTTACATATAGAGGCTTGGCAGAATGGGTGCTTGACTCACCAGATATACACTATAAAGTCTGTGAAATGCTGAATGTGCCAAAGTGAGAGGCAGATTCTGTCAGCTTTGCTCCCGATGAGTAGGACTGTGGTTGCACCTGACTATTTGAGAAGGAAACTACTACACAACGGAAGAAGGTTGTCAGTGTTGACCAAAATAAGTATGGGCCTTTTATTTTTTTTGAAACTGCTAACGTGGGCAGTTTCCTTAGAACAAAGAGGTTTTTCAGTGGTCTTTGAAGACTCTCATTTCTGTTTGTTTCCCACATTATTTTGTTCCCACGTCTATGTAATTTTAAGCAAGAACCTGCTTGCTGCTAATCTTTTGCAGCCATATTCTTAAACACCCTGCATGAAGCACTTGTCACAAACATACTGTTCTGGCTATATCAGTGCACATGACCGCAGAGAGATTCATTTTTAGAGCAGGATGGTACTCCAGGAGCTGTTCTTTCAGCTGCGTGCGTAGGCTTAGCAGAGAATATGCAGGCTAAAAGAGGAGGGAGGGCTCAATTACCTGCCTCCAGGGTTCTGAAGTACACCATTGCACCCATTTACAGCAAGTTTCTGTACAGTTAAAAAGGAAATCTTTTCCACAGTTTTATTCAAGCTCTTGAGTAGAATTTTATGGAGAATTAGATCTGCAGTTCAGCATTTTAAATATCAATTTAAGTTCTAATTTTAACAATACAGAGTTGGGTTTATTTCTACTAATATCTATAGCTATTACCAGCTATTCCTGGTAAACGGAAACCTGTTAAGAGAAAGCATGGAGAATCCTTCTCAAAAAATGTGCACTTCAGCTTCACCTGAGGAGCAGAGGTGGAGGGGACAGAGGTTCACCCAATCTGAGTGACTTTGTCATGAATGGGATTTATCTTCACTTAGGATGTTAGGATAACTTTCTGGTCATACTTCAGAAAGGATAGAAATACAGCATTTTGAACAGCATTATTTTTGCTTAATTGGATACATAGAAATAAATTGAGTTCAGACTCCCTTTCCCTGGGTCCCAGGAGGAGAAGATATCTGTATTTCCTACTTTGTCTCTTTCCTTAGGAAACCAAAATCCAATTAGGGTCAGTACTGTAGCAAAGATTGTTGACTTTTACCAGGTCTGCACATCAGGTTCCTTCATCTGTACTTTTTCAGTTTCTCAAGCATCTTTGCAAATGTGATGACATGCCCTTTTGTTTGTATGAGGTGCACAGAAAAGGAAACACCTCAATTAATGCTCATCCACTCACACTTGTGCTCAGAGGCTCACAGGTTTGGACCCTTTCCTGACTGCAACTCTTGTTGTTGAAAAAAAAAAAAATAAAAGAGGCTTTTCTTGCATGTAGCAGTGTTAGTTATATTTGGATTGAAGGGCCTAGGAGATTCTTTATATTCAAAGAGCAAACACTGCCACTATCATTATGAATTACTATTCCTGATGAGTCTAATTCTTTTTACTGCCACTACAGCAGATGCTCACATATCTATCCTCAGTGGCCAAATCAATCTTTCCAAACTCCTAATAAATATTCCAGGAAGAATACTAGATTTTATAACAGCATTTCCTGGCCTTGGCAGGAGAAGATAGAGCTGCCCCTTCAAGTCAGCTTTTCACACAACTTACCTGTAAAGCCTAAGGGACACCAGAAAGGGATCCCTTGCTGAACATTGCTGTTATACAGGCAGATATTCACAGTCACAGCCTTTTCCCCTGTTAACAGCCTTCAGTACAATGTTTTTCTCTCTGTAGCTATGTCTCTTCTTCCAGCTTCATCCATCTTCAAGTGCACAAGCTCTGTTGTGGTTAATTATAAACTTCAGGGACTTTTGACATGGAGAATTTCTCAGAATACAAACCAAGTGAACAAACAGACATCCCTAATAGAACCTGGAAAATAGAAAGCCTAGGGAAGTAAAACATATGGCTTGCTCAAAACAGTAGATCTTTAAAAGAAGTCAGATTCATAATCTCCCAAACCAGGTAAATTATCTGCAGAGAGATTTCTCATTTAATTTCTTCCTTGCTGTCATCTAGCAGATTAGCAACTTTCAGCTGCTAATCATCACCAGTGTGTCTCCTAGAATGGCTTTTCCTATTTTCCTGTCTCTTCCTGGAAATTCTGTTCCCTATGGTCTTGTTTTATTACATAACAAATTAGAGAAAACTAGGAAAAAATTATTTCCCATAACCTTATGACTTTGTGACATTAACTTCTACCCTTCCTGTAACTCTTCTGGATGCCTCTTGGATTTTATGTTTCCTCTGCTCTTATATTGTCTCCTCTTTTCCATTGCCATGAGAAACAAGAGGTCTTAGAGGGAAAAACAGTAGATACACCCTTATTCATTAGGAACAAACTTAAGGACAGAGGGCAGGTACATGAAAATGGGCAGTACCAGCTCCAGAAGATTATCAGCCTGTGCTGTTGAGTCTGAAATAGAGTGGGACAGGTAAGCCATGGAGTCATTTGGCTAGGGGAAGGTATTGCCAAGTGGCTGAGTCAAGTCCTGCTCTCAAGTGAGTTTATGGTTTCCTATACACTAGACAGAGCTGCCTCTAAAATGCCTGGGGATAAAATAGATGGATGAAATGTTGCCTTTTGGATCAATTTTTTGGTATGTCTCTTCCATGTTCTTCTGTTTTTAAACATTTTTCAAGGTTGCCTGCAGCCTTGAATTGGCTTTTTGGAGTGGAGTTTGAACAAGACCAAAATCGAGTTAAAAATATAACGAGATTCTGACACAATTGAGTTATTCTTAAGATTTGCTCGTGCTTAGCTATCACTCCATTTATAGAACACTTGTAGGGATTAGCACACAGCTCACCCAAAAGAAGCCTGTATCTTATGAAATAGTGTGTTTTAGGTCTCATAGTTGCTGCTGGGAAATTTCTTCCCTCAATACCTTTTTGTTTTGATGTACTTTCTTTCAGTCCAAAATGGGGAGTGTGGAGGGTTTGCTGGTGCCAATACTGTGTTCAAAAAGTAATTTTACCCAATGTCCTCCTACAGCAGGAAAGCACAGCTCACACAGCAGGTGTAGTTCACAAGGGCATGACACTATGTAATGCAAAAAACCCGTCTTTATATATCCCCTTTTTATATGTCTTTAAAAAGAAGAAACATAATTAAAAAGCAGAGAATTAATGCAAAGATTGACAAAGCAAGGTTGAATGAGTTCTTGGACTAGTAGAAGATGTCCCTGCTCATGGCAGTGGAGTTTGAACTAGATTATCTTTGATGTCCTTTTCAACCCAAACCATTCTATGATTCAATGACTTCTGCCACTGTAAATATATACCAAGGCCTTTGCATCTGGAAAGTCCGTCCAGTTTTGGATGTGGGGCAGCTGGATGAATCCAAGCACATAGTGTATATCCAGTGGGTCTCATAAGGGAAACTCTGTCAGTTGCAGTATAGTGCAATTTTAGGAATACTTTTAAGTTACCAGCAGCCCAAAATGTATCATAACTCCAACTTAAATATATAGGCTTCTTATGCGATATATAGTCTTTCTTGTCAAAGAATTAGATCCACAAAAGGCAGCATACTGAGGTGGGAGCAGGACCTGAAACAAGAGAAATGGGAAATTACACAGAGAAGGCAGTGGTGGTACCTTTTAATTCATAAAATGAAGAAAAAAGCCAGTCTGAAATAGCATAAACCAACAACAAGCTACTCGATAATTTCAAAATGTTCTCACCATCCAAAGCCTCTTTAAAGGGGGGCCATTTTGAGCCCTTACTGTCTCAGACTGTTGCTGATCATAATCCTCTTCCTTGTATTCATCGTCTAAGAGTGATAGTCCTCTTTTGTGAGTTAGAGAGCTTGAACCCTAAGAAGATACATTGCCAAATCTCGTGGCAGTGCAAGAGGGGCAAGATCCCTCTTTCCCTGCAGAAGCACAGCTCCTTATACTCCTCAATAAAGCTACAGAGGTCAGTAGAATAAAGGCCAGGCCTCCTTGTTTCCCTGGGTCCAGGGTAA
This sequence comes from Cinclus cinclus, assembly GCF_963662255.1. Classification (NCBI taxonomy): domain Eukaryota; kingdom Metazoa; phylum Chordata; class Aves; order Passeriformes; family Cinclidae; genus Cinclus; species Cinclus cinclus. The sequence continues at coordinate 74,625,919 of NC_085048.1, read as the reverse complement.
GGCCCACTGCCTGCAAATGAACTTTTCCATACCACCATAACAATGAGGAGGATAGGTTATATATACATCAAGTGTCCTACCTAAACAGATAACTAAATTTTTAAAAAATGTAACAGCAATATGTCTATATTTTTAAACCAGTAGATTTTGTGTGGTTTCAAAATTTTTTCATTCAGTAATTCCTGGCAAAATAATGTTTACAGAACAGACAAATGCAAGCAGGAAGCTGTAAGTAATGGATGTCTAGAAAAGCTGTCTTAAAAACAAGTGTACCTGTGAGGAACAATTGGCAGACTGTTGGGACTTTTACAGATAATTACATTACACAGGCTCTGATAATGTCAGATGCAATATAATAAATAGGCTGCTCACTTTGGTGTTCCCTATAGTCAACTAGATCTACCTGGGAGGCAACTCTCCATTTTTCTGGTTTGTGTGAAAATTATGCCTTTTTGTCAGGAGCTCCTTACTTTGCAGAACACCACACCACCCAGCAGCTGCTCGTAGCAGCTGTACTTCAATTGCACCAAACTGTCAGTGTGGGAACACTGGTGCTTGTGTTGTCTTACTCAGCTCTGATTCTTGTGCTCCTCCGAAGTCCCGATGCTTGCTTGGGGTGGACCCTACACTTGAAGGTCTTAAATACTCCAGTCAGCACCTCTCATCCTGTGACTGCCCTCTGTGGTTGATGGTGGTCTGCACCTTGCAGAGGGAACTCAGGATCTCTCAAGAGTGGGATTTACTTTGTTCTTTTCCTGGGGAACCAAAGAAATTCTGCTGGGATTTTTTAGTGGGGAGAGGGGTGTTCTTTTTGGGTGTTGGTTATTTGGGGGTTTTTCTATTTGTTTTGAGGGTTTTGTTTTGTTTTGTTTTGTTTTGGGGTGGGTTTGTTGCTGTATGATTTGGGGGTGTTGTTTGTTTGTTTGTTGTGGTTTTTTGGTTGGTTGGTTTTAGGGTTTTTTAAGTAGTATAGGAATAGTAGGCAAAAAAAAATAAAATATATATATATATAAATAAATACATATGGAGCTTATATGCATTTTGCCCTGCACTGAGCACAGATATCTCCTCAGGTCTTTCAGGAAAGCATCAAGGGAAAAGAAGTGGCAACTCTTGAGCTGCTCTGACACAAGGATTGCCTTGTAGAGGAGAATCTCAGGCTCATGCTTCTCATTGTATGCTCCCATGCATACCCCAGTGGCGGACATCTGTGTTAAAAAGTTGTTGCTGGTCAGCTCTGCATTCAGCTGGTATCTCCCTCTCATCTGGGTGCTAATAGCAGACTCCTGAAGGGATGCCCACCCCTGCAGGAGGGAAAGTGCAGCATTCAGCTTCAGCTGGAGGCCAGCCAGTATCTGCTGATGCTTGAATTACTGCTCAGACAGGCACACACAAAAGACAGAGCTTGGGAGCAGAGGTTGGGGTAGATTTTTTTCTATAGTGCTCCCTGTTCACACAAGACAGGGATGGCAAACAGACAAGCACCACTTCCATGCTCTTTTTGTCCTAGCTCGTCCAACATGGTGATGCTATCATAAGGTGGAGGATCAGCTCTTTCCTATCAAACATCTCCACCTCTTTGAAATTATGCAGCTGAGTCTGATGGATTAGAAGTAAGATGGACACTTGAGCATGGAGTATTTCAGTGCACTTATGGATACAGCTTGAAGCAAGTGGATCTTTCAAGAAGTGGTGTAAGGAGACTATTGGTGAGGTTTTATTGATTTGTGCTTTTCCCCCCCCTTGTGTATTTTTTATTCCTTCCCCACTCCCCATCCCAAATCTACAAGCCAAGTGCTGGTGCATGGGATAAACCTGCAAGTAGAGAAATGCTCCAGTTTGCTCAATATTTACCAGGAAAAGAATCTTGCTCTAGGCATTTCTGGTTAAGGCAGAGAGCAAAATAAATGCAGCCATCTTTCAGAGACTGCTTGAGGAGCCAGTCATTTTATGTTGTAATGACATGTGCATTTAATAAAGATATAGAGTATTCTAAGGAGAGTAAAACTGCACTCTTATCTTAGAGACATATAGACATTAAGAATGAAGATTTCATTTAATTGTGGCTTGCTGCTGTGCACAATTTACCAAAATGGCAGTAAACTGCTATTGAACTGTAACATCTAAAAATGTCTAAGTTCTTGGATAATTTGTGGTTTTTTTCCTCCTTTGGAAGATTGTAATAAAATAGCTAAAAAATAGGAAGAAAATATTGCATTGAGGCCTGCAAAGCAAAGAGGGAAGTAGTCACATGCTCACAGGCTGGAATACAAACACCATCCCCAGGAGAAGCACACCTTGACCCCCTTACCTTTACTATTACAAATGAATAAAATGATGGGCTTGTATCCCAGAGAGATGCAGTTCAGCAGTACTGGTGCTTTTGTAAGTTTGTGAGCCCTTTAAGAAAGTTCTCATAGGGAAGTTGTGGGCTTAGCTTTCCCTAATTGGATTTTACAGGCCTCTTAAAAGTAGTGTGTGATACCTTCCTCTCCTTAGCCCCCATTCCACAGCCAGAGGTAAAACCCAATGGCTGCAGCTGCACAGGATTTCTGTCCACAGTTGAATCCCTTTATTGTCATTTAATGCAACTTGGAGGGTCTTGGCTCTGCTTGGGTGGCCCAGGGAGCTCCCTATGATCCCTGCCCATTAGTGGAATCCCTTGGGAATCAAACCAACATTGACTTGCCCATGATGATTATCTGGCTGAAACTCCTGAGCCCTACGGGACTGACAGAAGCATTTGCATGTCTTCAGTGCCTCCTGTGGGGCCTTTGGTTCAAACTGGCTATGACAAGATGTAAGCTGATGGAACTGACAAGGCTCTGCTTGAGTACAAAGTGCAGAAGAGGCACTTCACACCCTGGCGTAGCAAAGAGAGCCTCAGCTGAGGATGAGAATGCATGGCATCCAAGTAACTGGACGGCACTCGTCTCCTCTGTAACAGAAGTGGCACCAGCGGTGGCTCCAAGAATTGGTGAAGATCCAAGTAGGTATTTAGGAGAGGAGTTTGGGAGGAGCACAGACAGCAGAAAAGAAGTGTGAGAATCCAAAAGGAAGATTCTGTGAAAGAAGGAGTGCTGAGTTTTATTCAGACATATCTGGGAGTGTTTTTCTTTGCTTGATTTTTTTGTTTTGTTTTGTTTTTTATGGGTTTGATGCAATCTGGGTAATATTTATGTCCACTGGTCGTGGTGAGAATTTTATTAGTCTAACCAATGGGCTCCTGTTCCTTGAATGGATAAATGAAGGATACCCAGCAGCCAGCTCTCTGCAGGGATGAAGCATGGGGAGCAGAGATTTTATAGATTGCAGTGTTAGAGCATCAGTGTTGACCTACCTGCTTACAGAGACAAATAAAATTGGCAGTTGGGTAATGTTTATCAAAGGTATGGTGTTGAAGCTCAGTCTCAGGATTGTGGATTATTCTTATTAATAGAGAGTGTAATCTACCTCTAGAAGATAACAAATAAGTAAAGTTCATAGTTATTATTACCTCCAGATACATTCAATGTGAATATTTCACACTGAAAGTTATCTTGCATTCATGTAAATTACATTGACTAGAAAATACTAATGCTCTCCCCAAGATAACAAATGTAAATGTAAAATATTCTAATCTAATGGTGCTAATGTGTCTAGGGAAGGTTATTTACTCTATGAAATTTAGATGAATCACAGAAGTGGAGTGTTGGGCAAAATTACCAGGTAGTGATGTCTTCACCTGTGTGCCCAGGAAGGTGTATGGCACTCTGCCATGAGAATCCCTCTTTCAGCCATCATCAGAGAAAGGAATGTCCACCTTCCTCTGGATTTGCCAGTGGGATCAAGAAAAGAGAATAAATTCTTTCTTTTATTTCTCCTTACCTTTAGAATTTCATTCTGTGTATTTGTTTTGCTATTTGTATTGAGTTGTTCATCTCTGATATGTCTGCTAGCAAGGAATGAATAAATAAAGCCAAACGAGCTGAATGAGTTGTCTGAAGAATAGTGCGAAATTTACTTGAAAAATCATTCAGCAGTTGTTTGAGACAACAAAGAAAACTGAGGAAAATCAGTTGCATATTTATAGAGGTGCTCTCAGCATCTTTCAGATCGGTCTGCAGTGCCTCTCCCAGTTTGCCCACATGAAAGTGGGAGAACTTGTAATTTTTGCCAGGCAGCTGTGCAGCCATCCGTTACCCAGGAAGGCTGCTCCAGAGCACAGGGGAAAGATTTGAAAATTATTTTTATTAGCTTAACGTGCTACTTTCTAAAATGAGTTTTTCACTTAGTTTACCCCAGGGCTTGAGAGTTCAGAGCTCACAACCCCTGGCCACGCTGTAAAGTAACACAAAGCCCTGTCAGAGAGCTGAAGCTTTCTTTGTGTGCAGCTTGTTATGTTTCTAGTGGAGGTGAAAGGTGCTAGGCTGACATCCTGGGACAATAAAGCCCTTCACCAGTTTGTGTTGGTTCGCTGGAAGGTTTCACAGTAGATTCACCAATGAACCACATTTCTGGCCAAAGGGGCTACCCCAGAGGTGCCTGAGTAATTCTGTCAGCTGCATCTTACTCAATCCTTTGCCACCTGGAAACTCATAGAGTTGTTAATGTAATTTCTGATCATACTTTTTGTATTGTAATCAGCTCCAGGATGGCACTGACCCCATTGGGTGTCTCACACAGACCCCAAGCAGCTGTCAGATGGTGACAGTGTGCAGTCACTGCTGAGCTTGACCAGATTTGAGACAATAACCTTGAGAGCTGAGGCTCAGTATGGATTTGCAGCCCTGGTGCACAGGAGATAAAAATATCGAGTGATGGAACAAGACTATTTTCAGGTAAGAATGAAAGGCAAGTGCCATGAAGAATGAAAACATTGATTCCACTTCTAAATGCTCACTTAGCAAAAATTATTGTCCCCCTCTCTTATTTGATGTTCAAAAAGTCATGATTTTCTGAGCTTGGCCTTAGATGAGAAAATACAATATTTGAATTTTCATATCAGCAAAATGGCAAAGAACAAGGACTGATTCTTGGCTTGTTGTAGTCAATGGAGTTTTGCCATTGATATTCAATTGAGGCGATTTTTTTTCCTCAGGCACATTGTGGATCAAGAATAAGGGATTAATCCTCTGATTTAATTTATTTTAGTCATCTGCAGTTCAGAAAATGTATTTATTATTCTGGGACTAAAACCAAAAGGAAGAGGTTTACAAGCAACTAAAGCGTGTTCCTTCAAGATTTACAAAACGAATAAACTAGCAAACCCAGTATTTATCCATGAAAAACTTTAGCTAGAAAAAAGAATGAAACAGAAAACTGACATTATTTAAAGGATTTGTCCACAAATTTTTTTAAACACTAGGAAAAACTTGCTTTAACAGCAATAATGTTTTCAGGGTTATTTATGTGGATTTCTTTCTGAAAAAGCTGACTCTTACAGCAGACAGATATAAAAGAAATAAAAATAACTTTTTATTTCTTTACCTTTTAATCTTTATATTACTTTTTGCCTTGAATCATCAGTCTATCCTTAAAACATTTTTGATGTCATTAATGGTGAAGAAGAATGAAAATATGGTTCTTGAATATTATGTTCATTCTTAAGAGCATATTTTTTTCAAATATATTGTATTGCATGACTATTTTTCGGTTTTAGGCTCTTCACAGATACCATTTACTTTGAAGAAGCCTCTAATCCTTTCTTCTCTCATTTCCTCTCTCTTACTGTTTTGACTTCAGAGAGAAAAAGAGGTTTGTTCCTTCACATTTTCCATGACTGACCCATGAAAATGATGTATGATAGAAGTTGTAAAAATAAATATGTCTGTTAGTGCCTTTGAGAATTAGTGTCTTTGTTCTTATGGCTGATGTTTTTGTTGCATAGCCATGATCTGTTATGTGTTTTTATTTTGAAGATGCAGTTACCTTCCCTTATTCCACTGCAATTCTCAATGTCTGGAGTAGAAGCACAGAACTTGAGGAGTGGGCCCATGAGAACCTCAGGAAGTTCAATAAATCCAAGAGCAAGGTGTTGCAGCTGAGTCAGGGAAATCCCGGACATAAGTATGGACTGGGAGAAAAACTCATTGAGAGCATCCCTGCGGAGAAGGGACTGGGTGTTTTGGTGGCTGCAAAGCTGAACATGAGCCAACAGTGTGCACTCATAGACCAGATGGACAACTGCATCCCTAGGCTAGATCAAAAACAGCACGGCCAGCAGGCCGAGGGAGGTGATTCTCCTGCACTACTCTGCCCTTGTGATACCCTACCAGGAGTACCACATCCAGCTCTGGGGTGCTCGGCACAAGAAAAATGAGGATCTCTTAGAGTGGGTCCAGAGGAGTATGACAGAAGTGCTGCTGGAGTGCCTCTCCTATAAGGGCAAGTTGAGAGAGCTGAGGTTGTTCAGCCTGGAGAAGGGAAGGCAGCAGGGACAGCTGCTTTTTTGCCATGACCCAGGTGTAGACCTTGCCCTTCCCTTTTTTGAACTTCATGATGCTTGCAATGGCCCATCTTTCAAGCATGTCAAGGTTCCTCTGATGGGACCTCTTCCATCCAGCCTGTCAACTGCTACACACTGCTTGGTGTCACTAGGAAATCTCCAGAGGATGCACTTGATCCTGCTGTTCATGTTACTGACAAAGAACACTGAGATCAATAGATAACATTTTGATATTCATAGGCATCAATGCCTTTCAAGCTCAACAGGAATCCAAACACTTTGTACCAAAGAAACTTTTTGATACTGGTAGCAATCAAGACCTGTAGTTAGTGAGCCCTTTTAGTACGGACAGGCATTGAGACCAATCAATTCTGACACATATCTAAAGATGTTTATAACAATAGGTTCTTACCATACCAGTATCAATAGGCATTGACACCTTCTCATCTCAATAGGCATTTATTTCCTTCAGTCCAAGAATGATTCTTTTTCATATTGGTACAAATCAAGACCTAAAGATAACAAGACCTTTCAATATCTGTAGGCTTCATATCTACTGATTGTATAGAATTTTAGTGACTGCCTTGTAATGTACTAGAATTAAAAGCAATACTGTGTGCTCCCCAGCTAAATAGTACTGCAAATTAGTATGTCCCCAAAACTGAAGGGCTTAATAAGAAATGATGGGAAAATAATGAAAACTACTCTTAGACTAAGAAAATTACAGAATATATTCCAGTTAATAATATTTCTTCATGAAGAATTATTATCTAAGTACACATGAATTTCCTGATAAGTATCAGTATAATTATTAAAGATCATATAATGTAAGAGAAATTGTAATGTAATTAACCACTGATCACTCAATTTTTTTCATCCATTTTGTATGTGTATATGTAGACAGAACAATTAAAAAGTTATAAAAGAGTTCATGTTGATTTGCACAGCTCTGATTCAAAGCAGAGCAAAATCCCAGATGGGCAGCAAAATTAAAACTGCACTGTGGCAAAATAAAAAAAAAAATGTATTAACTTCCATTTTTTTTGCCCTACTTTTTCTGAAAGCCTTTAAATTAGCTGCTGCTTATGGTTCTAATACAGAGCAAAGCATTTGTTATCCACTTAGCAGTGCTACTCATTTCTGCTAGGGAAAATATCAATGTTAGTGCACTTCCACTAAAAAGCACTCAAGAATTAAAAAAAAAACAAAAAAAAAAACAACCAACAACTAAACCAGAAACAATTTAGCTTTGATCTAAAATCCAGCACTTGTATATAAAAGAAATGTAACTTGAAGGTTACTAATGCATTTTCTATGTCACTTCTATTTGTATAGAAATAAAAATAAAGTCACTTCATAGCAAATGCACTTATTACTTTCTCCTGTAGCTGTGTCCTTTTCAGGAGGACCTATATTTCTTGCTATTGTTAAGATTTGCATTTGCTGGGCTTTATTGACAATGTTTCAGTGAAATAATAATGAAATAGCACAACCTAGCACTCACTATTTGTCTTGTAGGCAGTGATATTGTTCTTTTATACATCATTAGAACTTGTTACTGAGATGCTGAGAAAACCTAGAAAGTCTTGCATACCTAGGTATACAAGATGGTGAGAGAACTGGGTCCTGAAAAATGGGATCTTCCACAGCTGCAGGACTTTGTAGGGGCTCAGCTCTTTCAGGCTTTGGTCAGCTCCGAAGGCACATCTTGGTATGTGCGTATATTATTCACTAAAATAATTGCTTTGTTTCCAAACAAACACTGAGTTTTTGAACTATTTTCTTTCTCTGCTTTTTTTTTTTTTTTTTTTTTTTTTAAGAACTGTAAAACTGCATGTGATTGAAGAGAAAGGGGCTGAAATAATCTCTTACTACTCTCAGAGTCCTAAATCTTGACCTGGGCTTTTACTAGGTTGTACTTCACCATTTTTGTTTCTTTGACTGTATAAATTTATCATTTTAATTAAATTGTGCGCTTGACAAAACGTCTCAGCTTGGGAGGTTTTGGCTCCTGATATGTTACAGGAAATGTAACTTCCTTCTCATTTGTCCCTCTTCTTGCATGCTGACTGGGAGAGACTGTGTGTAGTGACTCCTGGGTCTCACCAGGGATGTGACAGCAGGCAGCAGTGCCAAGCACTGCATTCACACAGGCTGTGCAGAGATTTTCAGGGTGCTTCCATGAATGTGATGAGACATCAGATATCAGCCTTAAGACACCATGAACTCAGCAATTCAGATCAAGATGAGATCTGTGCTCATCTGTCATCCTCTCACAAAACCTTTTCCTCAGGATCCCTTTTATGTTGAGGTACCATGGAGAGGATGTGTCACTATGTTTCCCAGGAAAGAACTTAGTCTCTGTGGTAATGATGAGGTCATCAGGGCTGATATCTGCAAGACCAGCTCACAGAAGAGCCTCCATGCTTAAACAAGGTGAGGTTTATTTTTTCCCCCCCTCATTCACCAGTGCCCACTGGGAATTGCACATCATCCTTATTCACAGTCTGTATAAACAGTATCAAGCACGTGTAGCACTTTGAATCCTGGGTGGCCTGTTCCTCTGAGGAGATCCTGTTTCTTACTCCTCTGAACCATCTTATATCATTCATTTTGTCACTTGCTAATTTTGACTCACAGAGTGCTCCAAGAGCATAGGTAAGTCAGGTTGAACGCTTATTTTTTATTTTATTTGAACTACTAAAACATGACCTGTTTTCTGTCTCTGGATACATTACATGGCAACACATAAAAAAATCATAAGTAATGAATTGAGTACGGTATCTGAATGCCCTCTGTGAAGTTTTCCCACCATGTCAAGGATGCCTCTCCATTTTCCTGATGCATTTGCAGTTGTTTTTGTTCTATTTGTTAGAAGCTGTGGCAAAGTCTGTACAGCAGAAAGGTAGATAGACTCCAGCACTTGAATGTGACTAAAGGAGAAACTGTTGACTTCAATGACCTGTTACTGAATGTGCATATCTAGCAAGTCCCTTCTGTTTTACAGGTCATAAATAATGCACATCCCTCAGGTGTATATTCTCTGCCTTTTGTGCCATTTCAGAGTGAGGTACACAGATATAATGCAGAGCATGTTATGAAAATACAGTCTCTAGCTGACAGAAATGGGTGGCTGTATTATGGTCAACATCAGAAGTCCAATCTAGGTCCTCCTGTTTAAACATGTTTGCAGACACCCCTCAGTCTGCGTCTGGTATGTTTTTTATTTTCCAGTTGTACAGATATGTCCAAATGAATATATCACAAGTCTTAACAATACACATGGGCACAAACTTTCTAACAGACATGTTGCCTTATGGAGCTGTAAGAGGTTACACACATCCCATTTCCTTCCATTAGCATGATGGCTCTGAGCTCAGCAAGCCACAGCCTGCAAGGAAGAGGAGCAATTCCTCTAGTTCATCCTCTAGAACCTCCCATCAAGAAAGCCCATAGGTAATGACTGATTTTGCCTTCAGCCCATGTACAAGGGAGTGAAAATAAATACCTACTCACCAGAGCTAACACTGAGGGATCCACATGGTCATATGAGTTTCGTTTGTTGGCCCAGTGAGAGTTGTGGAGTCTTACCATGGCAGACATCACTGTGAATTATGGTTACTTAACGGGCACAGCAGAGAATCAGCTACTGTCCTCTGTGGAGCTTGGGAACCAGCCACTGTTAGGTGTCATACAAACACCTCAGGAAAATCATCCCTGCAACAACTACCTCATTAGGTGGGCACAAGTCATGTTATGCCTACAAGCTGAAAGCTACAGCAGGAGTTTCCAGCTTTTAGTGCTCCAAAATTTTTATTTCTAGTTAAATAAAAGCAAGCTGAAATTTTCATCTCCATGAAGCCTATAATTTTGTGGGACCCAGTGGCTACATTTTTCACATGGTTGTAGTAAGGGAATGAAATCTCTGGGCAGCACTTATTATTCATTCTCCTAGGCATTCATTCCTTATTCTGATAAAAATCAGCCTTGGGCTTTCTGATTATTGATCTCAGCAAAAAGGCAGATCTCTCAGATCCAGCAAGTGTTTCCGCTAATATATTTTCCTTCCAACATTAATACTCTTCCTAATTTCAACCTCAAGAAGCAGCAATAAATTGCAATCTGTGGCTTTAGCTTGTAAAAGCAGAGTGGACTGTATGAATATGTCTTGGACAGCTTGTCACAGACTGCTGCAAAATCCAATTATTTCTGGTTTTATTATACGTTCTTTCACTGCATCTATTCTAACCAGGGGGAGGGGGTGGGAAATAAGGTAGAGAAAAACTAAATCTCAAATAATTAGCTGAGATGCAATCAGACTTGCCCACAGTATCTAATGAAACGCAATGGGTTTGATCTTGTTATCTAACAGATAGGCAGGAAATACTGATGTATCCATCTGGAAGTCAATAACTTAAAAAGTTACTTTTAAATACAGTTGTGCCTTAATTGCTTTGATTGGGCCAAGTTCTGCCTTCTTCATTGGGTGGGACTGTCACAGACTTGTGATTCTTCTGGTGGGCTATTTCTTTACAGATATCACAACCATGAGTGTTGTCTCAATCTCAGCACAAAGACCTGCCAGGTGAAATGGATCTGTATCCTGCAAAAGGAAGGTACAGAAGGTACAGCCTTGCACTGAAGGTGGGGCAGATGTGGTGTTGGCTCGAGACCAGGATACCAAACCAAGTCCATTGTTGGCTTTCTCCAGGCGCAGTACAGCCATGTGATCTCTTCCTTGGGGTCCTGTCCAGATACATGGAGTTTTACTCCATCTCAAGTCTTAAGCAAATCAATTGAGAGTGCATAAAGGCAGGATAGAAAAGAAAGAAAGAAAAATATATATTAAAAAAAAAAACACCAAAAAACATTGAGCTTGCTCTTCATCAAGTCTGATACAAAAAAATGACAAGCTCTTTTTAACTTACAACATTCAAAATTAATTCCTAAATATATGGAGGAAGGTGTTGCAGTCAATACAGACAGATTTAACGAGCAAATCATACTTTATTATGTGCACTAGTATTGTAAAATCTCAGTTAATTACTGTGAATTATTTGCTTGTTGTTTCTCCTTGGAATTTATGGGACAAAGATCAAGTTTAAACAAATATTTTTGATCTTTTAACGGATTTTATAAAGGCAAAGGTAAGAAAAGCCCATCTGTATTTCTACATATTTGAACATTATTAGAATTGAGGTTTTCTTAAGCTGTTGATGTAGAAACAGAAGGGAAATTTCATTTGCATAAGCTGCAGAGCAAGTATCAATCCCAGAATTAAATATTGCTACACGGCTCTGCGAATGATAATAACCCTTTGTTTCATTATAGAACTGACATCAGTTTTTCTAGATGATACTAACAGAATTGTTTTGGAAGCAGTTAGTGTTAAACAAATGGTCTGGCTCTTGGGTGATATTAGCTAATCAGATATAAATGAGGGCTTGAAAAATAGAATAAAAACAACTTAATTTGTAGACTGAATATAAGTCATTGACTTTTGCTTGCCCTTTATATTCTGGAGCAGTTTTCTCAGAAAAAAAGCTAGCTAAATGAAGAAAGAAGGCAGTGACATTTGTCTGTATCTGATGATCGTCACTTGAATTTGTGTGCACCATATTCAACTTTTATTCTTATTATGTAGTTTAAGTTTACAATCTTGAAGCAACTTAAAAGTTGGAGCTAGGTTCTGACAATGGGCTACCAAGTCAGTTCGTGGCCATGCAGGCATCCTTGAATTAGCCACTTCAAAACTGAAGGCCCAAGACCAGACTAGGACTGTACAATTTATGGTGTGGAATGGAAGTGGCACTGGGCAGAAACTGAAACACAGGAGGCTCTGTCTGAACATCAGGAAATCCTTTATTTTACTGCAAGTGTGACCAAACACTGGAATGTGTTATCCAGAGAGGATGTGGAGTCTGCCTCCTTGGAGATACCCAAAAGTCATCTGGACACAGTCCTCAGTACTTTGGTCTAGGTGGTCCTGCTTGAACAAGAAGGTTGGACCAGAAGACTTCCAGAAGTAATTTCCAACCTCAGCAAGTCTGTGATTCTGTGAAGAGGGGTAAGGACTCAGGGAAAGAGCCTGCCTCATTTAATATTTCCTGAGAGCTAGAGATATATAATAATGGAGCTCAGCATAATCCATAGTTCAGCCTCTTCCTCAGCATGCGAAACTAACCCAGATATAAACAGGTCTGAAGCACAAGCCTTGGGAAGAAACAAAATTTACTGGCACAAGCAACATCCCAGCAGCCTGCTACCCTAAGCAGTTGCCTGCCCTGCTCATGGCTCAAGACAGTCCAGCCTACACTTCATTTAGGTTATTTTCTTATGCATGCAAATGCTGTTTCTTCTTAAGTGTACACCTTTTCATAGCCCACTGAAGCTCTCCTCCAATTGCACATTTTTTAGTAGCTTCAGTGTGTCCTGTTTGAAAGATCTCTGCAATCCATTACTGGATAATATTATTTTAGCAGAAGCAGAACTAGAAACATATTCCTATGAGGGACAATTTTTAAAAACTAGAGTAACTACATTGAATGCTTGTCCTGACAAGGTTCAAAGGGTTACTAAAACTTTTCTATAACCTGTAATTAGTATCATACTCTCCACAAACTCATTATACTGTATCTGTGAAAACTGATTTAGTGGTAGACTTGGTAGTGAGAGAAATGCTTGGACTTGATGATCCTAAAGATCTTGTCCCACATAAAAACTTCTATGATTCTATGATTTTGCAGCAGATAACATGTTCCTTTCATGCGGAACCTATGCACACTCCAAAAATCCCAGTCACAGCACAAGGGGTTGCACCCAACAGAATTTGTTGCTGACATTTTACAGCAAGCTGAGTTCAGATCTGTGGTACAATTCAAGAAATTGATAAAAAATAGATCACTGGGCAGATGTGACCTCTAATTAAGCTTACACTTCAGAATTTTTTCCACATATTTATGTACAGTTCTAAGGAAAGTGTTTAATCTATGGAAAGATGCCAAGTTACCTAGTGGATTGTTAGCAATTAAATGGTAACACAACTCAATATCTTCATTCCTTAGGTCCTGTGCAAGCTTAGTTTGGATTCCTGACAGCTATTTTTGTCGGATGATGATAAATATGATAAGAGACGTCCTTAAGCTGGTCACATCAAAAAACTTAATGAACCATATGTGACATCTGATCTATCCACCTCATCATCTTGGGACCTTCAACACATCTAACTCAGATACATTCTCACATTGCACTCAGCATGCCTTCCATACAGAAAAAGGCTGTGAGTGCATCTCAGAGGAAGGAAAAGGGCTAGAAAAATATTGCTGTGCTTGTACTCTGCTCTGGTTTCCAAATTCCTCCATGCCTCTTGAGTTTGCTTCCACAGACGGCTGCAGTTTCACAGTGTTCTTCCATGAAAGTCCTCACATAGCTAAACTTTATAAATCCTGATCCTAGGTATTGAAGGCACTGAAAATACCTGGGTTCAAAGAGAGGCAGGAAAATTAATACATTTTCTAAATTCATACAAATCATGGACACATTAGGAAGTCCAAGTGATATGTAACTACTGGGGATAGGTAAAAGGTAACTGAGGAAGAAAATTTATATATGAATGTCCTACTCTTCTTCTTTTCCCTAAGCATCTGCTGTTGGTTATGTCAAAGGCAGAGTGGTGGCTTAGCTGGCTCTTTGGTCTGACCCAGTATGTCTGTGTCCATGCTAAAGAGCTCCATTTTTTCAAAGTATTCCTTACTTATGCACTTTGAATTATTCCATGGTGAATATGTAGAGGACCTTGGTGCCTGTATTAGATGACACAAATTTGAAAGTATGCCTCTTCTGCAGGAGCCTTGGGAAATGAAGAGCCATCACAGCAGAGGAACAGATTTGCTCATTTTGGCCTGTCAATCAGATGAAAGTATGCAGGAAATTATTTATCCTGGCTTTTAATTGGTGGCATGAGATATTCCTTCCCTTTTTAAGTAGTCTCATTCTCCTCTCTCTGGACATGCTGTCAAGGAATATGAGATGGGGCCTGAATCTCTTTCTGTGACTCAAAGCTGCAGAGCCATTCCCCATCAGAGCATCTCCCAGACCAGGGGCTGTGATGTGTCTTGTCTCTAGCTGGAATGTCAGCTCCCACACCCGGGTCAGGAACACATTCCCCCAGTGATTTGAGCTGATAAATGTCATCTCCTGTCTTTGAGGCTACACAGTAATGAGCCAAAGTTTTCCAGCACTGGAAATTCAGATTTAGATGTCTGAATTGGAATGTTTGTGACTCAGTCCTTTAAAGGAACTGTCTGTAAGCAAAATAATTTAATATTTATAAAAAGTCAACATCTGAAGACAATGAATAGGAAAAATTTAACCAAGATGATTTAGATGGCATTATTCTGGGAATAAAATTCTGCTCAATTGTGATTTGTGTGTTTAAATAGAAAGACCTTTAAATGATAAAAAATTATATTGCCTATCCAAGCACCACAAAATGTTGAGGCAGGCTCCAAACATCCCTGATGCAGTTTCAACCATGGATTGCTTTTTTTCCCCCCCTTAAGTAAAGGTTTATCGTTTTAAAGTTTGCTTTCCCTTTGATTGTTTTTACCTACAGAGATTATGTTTTCATGTCCTTTTCTGAATAAAGTGAAAGAAAAAAGGCCAAATTCTCATGTTGGCTGCTGGGATTTCTTGGGGGAAAGAAAAATAAAAAAAAGAAAGGTAGAGCTTTCCATGGAGAACATGGCAAGATTTCTCATGAGCATTGAAAAGGGTAAAACATTAAAGGAAATCTGACAGTACAGTTCTCTGAAATTGAAAACCTCATTTTCTAATGCAAGTGTAAGTTCTCTGAGGAGTTCAGGAGCTTGCTTTTGCACTGCAAGTAGTCCCTAGGAAGGAAAGAAGGAAGGGCAGAAGAATTTCACTGTTTCTATTTTAGATATAAAGACCAAAGGACAAAGCAGTTCCTAGTCCTGACTGGTCACAAATAATATAGGAAGAGAGGGGAAAACAGCTTTTCTGGAAACAGCTATGATCAGGCAGCAGCATGAAACATGGAGACATTCTTCTCTCTCTCTTTCCCCGGACACATCAAGTTAGCCAGTTTCCTGGAGAGTAAGATAACACATGTCATCTCAGTAAGCCTGAGCTTTGTACCCATACTTTTTTAGTTTATTTATTTACATGGAGTAATGCTTATTTTTAAGTCATTTGCATATTATTTAAACACATGACAGCACAGCCTTAGCTCTGCACAGCCTTAGCTCTCGTACTACACTTTGTATAAGCTGGAAAATAAAAATAATGAGTCATTTTAATATATTTAAAGGGAAGAGGAAGATGAAGGTGTCTGTTTCTTTGGCTTCTTGGAGACAGCCTTCCCTCAACCTTGATACTACAGGGGAGAGGATGGCCTGATTTCACCACAGAGTGGGTGATTCCTCTGCTGAGATTGCTGCTGTGACTAGTCCAGCAGCTAATGTCACTGAGGTCAGCAAGCAGGCATGAGGTGGTAATGACTTTCAGTTGCCACTGACCTGCCTGGATGCTAGCCAGAGACCTAGAAATTCAAATTTTTCCAGGCTGCTAGCACTCCCTTTAGCTGCCTTTTACTTAACATATTTCAAGCTGTGGAACAACAGAAGATGAAAAAACCAAAGGCAAGCAGATGTTGCAGGGGTGATAAAGAAAGAGGCAAGAGCCGTTGGAAATTAGCTGGCAGGTAAATGATGTGGAGAAATATAGATCTAGAAAGGAGTAATTTCAGATGTTTGTCTGCCACTGCTTTTGGTTGTGCACCCATCCCACATAGTTTTAATATCTAAAGATCACAAGCAGTGTTTGGTTCTCAAATATATAGGGTGTTTTTTATTTAAATGCAGCTGATTTCCTGATTTGCAAAGGAAAAGACTTTTTTTGGCTGGCAATTAGTAGTGCTGTGGTGAGTCACTCCTCTACTGGTGCTTGCTAGCTCCCTTTCTTCCATAAATGCTTCTAAGAATAGCTGCTCTAGAAATAACTTTTATCTAAGGGAATAGCCCAAAATAGCAAACTATCCCTAAAAGTTATAAGACTGATTAGTCATTAGCAGAATATTAGACTGGAAAGAACAAAAGCCTGAAAGTAGACAACAAATGTGTTTCTTATCAGTTTATTTTTCACTATGATTTATGTTTAACAAGAGCAACAATTTCATTAAGTCCATGTTTCTATAGAAAGAAAGTAGAAGGATGCTGATTTCCTTAAAATCCTTTAATACCTTGCTAAAATCACATGTTGGCAACACTGTGATTACAAGCAAATCATTCTGTCACAAAGAAAAGATTCAAGATCCATTATGTCCTAATCCTGATGGTATGGGGTTTTTGGGGGGGAGAGGGGTTTGTTTTTTTTTTTTGAAAAGCAGTTCATGGGCCAGTACATTTATCTCCTCTGTGCTGAATTTTATAGACAGCTTTAGTGCTTTAATAACTCATAATGACTCCAGTGGAATGGAGTCATAATGGCACCAGCAGAACAGGAAGAGAAATTTTCCCTGAAAATCCCAACATGCAAGCCCCTTATCAGTATAGTATCAATGAGATAAGGGCAGAAAGGGTGCATTGTGCAGCTGAGAGAAGAGCGCCCAATGGACTAAACTTCTCAACTCAGCTCATCTAGACATAGTTTTGCATGGTCCTCTACAGCTCAGTGGGCTTGTCAGCCTCTTTAGATTCTGTGTTTTAGATAACAGAGTTGATTTACTATCATGATGTTTGGTGACTGGTTAATCTCCAGGGATGTAAATCCAATGACATTTCATGTGGCACTTTTGCCACTTTACATAGCCCCTTAAGAAGGCTTGAAGACATATAATAGGCATAGATTATTTATTTAGTCAACCAAGGACTTTGGAGTTGTCTCTTCCTCCTCTGGGCTTGTATGACTAAGAAGCCCAGGTTATGCCTTTTTGTGCACTGCAGTCTCAGTTCATCTGTCTGTGAGTTCAACTTTCCCTTCTTTTACAAATAGCTTCTCAAATCCAGACACAGCATCCAGACACACTTTTAAAAAAACACAAAAAAAACCAACACCCCCCCCCAAACAAACAAATAAAAAAACCAAACCAAATCAAACAAGCAAACAAAAACAAACAAAAAAACCCACTAAAAATCCTCAAACGTGTATAGGTTATAAAAAGTAACTGAGTCAAAGCAGCCATAAAAAAGCCTCTTAGACCAGATGAGATAGAGAAGGGGTAAATGAGCAATCGTTGGAAAATGCACAATGAAAGCTAGGCAGTGACCAATGCCATTTTCCCTGCCACCTATGATCTACAAAATGTATGTCATGTTCCCAGAAGCCTGTCAGGAGGGAAATCTAAGCCAAGAGAAAGATGCACTTCTGAGCTATCTTTCTGTCTTAGTCTCTTTCCTGAACACACTCTGAACATATTGTTAACCCGCTTAGGATGGCTGAGGGGGGTAGCAGCACAAGTTGTCATGAATTGCTCAGTTCACCATCCTGCAGCTTGCTGTCCCCTCAGGCATGCTTCAGACACAGGCTGGCACCATCCCAGTCAAACCAAAAGCAGAGCTTAATTTCTAACATAATGATTTATTCATTGTAGTGTTGGACACTGGTACAGACTGACAAGCCTGAAGTTCACATCTTGTGGTGTTTTTGAAGGCAGGTTTATGGTTCTGTGCTCCTTCAGCTTGGAAGCCTTGTTCACTGCATTATGTGCTCAGCCAGGCTAGCTGATTATTGCACCAATTTGGTGCTTTACCTCTTCATTCCTAAATCAAAGTGCCTGCTACTACGACAAATTCTAATATGGTGTCTCCTCACAGATCAAGCATGATGCTGTCCTCACAGTTTCTTCTGTGTAAGATCCTGATACAGGAATGCATGAAAATTTGAAAATTAAGGACTAGTAGGACTGTGGTTAGTAAGTGATAATTCTCTCCAGAAAATTGAAGGACTGGTCATGGCAAGGGCGCATAAGAGCAGCAGATATGCTGTGATGCTAAAAATATTATGATGGGACACATACAAACACAAACAAATAGCACTTGTTTGAGGAGCCAGTGTCATCTATCCCAGCTAGGGTATATTGGGTTATATCCAGGGAGTGAAGGGAAGTAAAATCAGGGTCATTCATTCCATCAGATTTTTGTATACTGGCTGTATAAAGTAGATTTAATAGGACTGTGAAGCGCTGTATCACTGTTACAATTTCATCACAGTTCAATATCTTAAAACTGGAAATTAAGACCTGTCTCTGCATTCTCCCTGGAGTCAGCACTGACATATTTATTCTCTTTTAATTAGTCACAGCCAACTCCAGGCTGGGTCAGGAGAGGCTGGAAGGGAGAATCTCAGAATGAGCATTTAAATCCTGCCTTACTGCAAGGGGATAAACAGAAGGGTGTCTTTAACTCTCTGACCTCCAACACTGTGTGGACTCTCCTAGGCATTAATTCCCACTACAGCATTTGCTACGAAGGGATACACACACTATAAACTCTCAAAGAGAGAAGGGCAGTCTGGGAGTGACAACAGAACATGTATGTAATTTTAGTTTTGGTTTCAGACAAGGTAGGCCAAGCAGAGTGAGGATACACTGCCCCTTCCAATGCCACAATTTTCATAGGAGGCTCCCCTCACACAGTCAGGCACAGTTCCACTCACAGATTTGTACAGGTGCAGAGGTCATGAGGCTCCTCTCAGTCAGTGGTAGATGGACGTGTCATGCAGCTCTCCCACCTCACCATGCCTGCAGTGGGGAACCACAGCACCCACAGGACATGAAGGAGAGCAATCTTTTTAGTTGGCACAGCAGCTGCTGAAAAGGCCATTTTACTTATATTATTGCAGTCATTATAAGGTCATCCCCAATAATGATGTCATATGCTGACTTTTCACATTGTGGTGGAGGGGAAAGGACAGGAGAGCACATAAAAGATACTGAAATCCTCTGTGAATTTCTCTTAGGTGTGGCAAGGAGGGGATCAAGTGGAAATTTCCCTCTGTGTTTTCCTCTGCACAGAGATAACTGTAATAAAAAATTAAAAATTAAGCACTACAGTGATTTGCAAAGGTAATTAGAGCATACCTTGTTTTATGTCCTCAAAAAACAACTAGAATAGGAATTTTTTCACCAGTTAGAGGAAGACAATAATGAACTGAAAAGAACTGGAAAATATTTTTTTCAGTTTTTTTTTCTTTTTTATTTAACAGTGTTTCTGTCCATTTTATGTTTGCTTCCTATAAATATTCTGGCAGAAAAATTTACTGTCAAGAACGTACTTCAGAATGGTCAATATCAAAAGTTTTTACTGATAGCAGATTTCTTTCACATAATTATTAAATATAGGCACAGAAATACCATGTGAATAACACATTAAATCCAAACTGGTTTGATTGATTTATCTTTTTTTCTCTCTCTCTCTTTTTTTTTGTTTGTTTTGTTCTGTTTTTAATTTCAAAACCTACAGAAAGATGCTCACAAAAAACCCTCAGTTTTTGGAAATTATCCTCGGAGTAAGTTAAAATGAAAAACAAGGAAGGAATAGTCAAGCAGATTTGTGGACAGGAAAAAAATGGACTACATGTCCAAGTTAACTATTTAAATTTTTAGTGCTGGAAATTTAGTTACTAATTTTACTGGTAATTATTAATCTATCTATGTCCAATATGCTATGCATTTTGAAACTATTCTTCCTAGTGTTTATCAGAGCTATTTTCAGTTAAAAAGGAATATTATGAGTGAATGCAGGGGAAAAAATTAACCCCCATAACCATTTTAGTTGCACTACTTTTTCATAATTATAAACAGTGACTTCTAAGCTACACTTTTTCTATAGTTATGTTACCATTAAACCACCTTATCACTGCTTATCCACAGGGTGCACTGGACAGCCCATGCTGTCTGTGAGTTTTCCCTGACCTTACATGGCTTCCAGTGGTGTAGTTCTATTCTTATCTCTTATCTCATAACTAAGGCAGACCTCGCAACAGCAGCGCATTCTTTGGCAAACTATTGGTCATGTTGGTCTCTTCTCCCTTGCTCCCCATGCCCTTCATCTTTCTCACCCTTTTACCAATTTACTTGTTCTTTCTTTCTACTGTATTAAAACAAGGCTAAGCCATTGATTTTTCTTTCTTATTTTATGACTCTTCCTGTTGAATCGGAAAGTCTTGACAGTGTACGAAAAGCTGCTTCAGGTGAAGAGAGGCTTCTGTACATAACAGAACATCATGCCATTTGTGCCTCAGTGGCTCTTTGGGGCCCTCTGTAATGTAGCTTCTGACCGATTATGCAAAACAAACAAGACAAATGACATACAGAATTCTAAAACACATGTGCTTGCACTTAAATTAATTCACCTAAGTAAATTAATTGAAGCTGCCAATTTCAATAAATATATAGAAATTTGAAAAATCAAAAAAAACCCCCAGTTTTATCTTCCCACTCTCACATTTCATAAATGCAGGTACCTTCACATTTTATCATATATATTGCATGCTACTTTTCTGGCAAATAGCCTGGAATTTAAAATAATATGTGAGTTGCTAATTAATTTTAGGCTCTATAGATCAGTTTAGGGGACTGGCTATTGAAACACTGCTTTTATCCATCCAGTCTGTAACTAAACTGATTAGCTGTGTACAGGGCAGACAATGACAGCACCGAACACCATGAATTTAAAGAAGCAACCTATTTCATAGCAAAAATTGTGGGAGTGAGCTAATAGAGCTTTGGGATAGATAGCAGGATTGATGTGATTTCTGGTCTGAAAATTTTTCTAACTATTGAAACTCTTTGTTCTTTTCTGCAGACTACCAAAAGGACAAAAAATTAAACAAAAGTTCAAGTTCAATCTCTGTTTGACTTCCTCTCTTAAAACAAGAAAACCAAACCTTTTTTCAGTTTCACATTGTACTCCACACTTCAGTGTGAATTTGCCCCTCCCCATATTCCTGTCATTGTCTCTGTGTGATTTGGCCTGGGCGTGGAGGGGTTAGAGAAGCAACTTGAAAAGAAAACCTTAGGTAAGCCAGACAATATTGTACTGACCCAGATAAATTCTTTGCCCGTTCTCCACAGGGACACATTGAAGGTCAGAAAATAAGAAGTTTCTCTTGCTTTTCATAGAAAAGGATCATAGAATAATTTAGGTTACAAAAGACCTTTAAGATCGTAAAGTCCAACCACAAACGGAGCACTGTCAAGTCTGTTACTAAACCATGTCTCAAAGGACCACACCTACATGTCTTTTAAATACCTCCAGGAATGGTGACTCAACCACTTCCCAGGGCAGCCTGTTCCACTGCTTGACAACAACTTCAGTGAAGATGATTTTTTTTTAAATAATATCACATCTAAATCTCCCCTGGTGCAGCTTGAGGCTGTTTCTTCTCATTCTTTTATTGGTCACTTAGCAGAAGAGATTGGCCCCCACCTGACTACAGCCTCCTTTCAGGCAGTTGCATGGTGTGGTAAGACTTCCCTAAGCCTTCTTTTCTTCAAGCTAAACAACCCTAGATTTCTCAGCCACACCTCATAAAATCTGTGCTCTAGATGCTTCTCCAGCTCTGCTGCCCTCCTCTAGACTCACTCCAGCACCTCAATGTTTTTCTTGTAGTGAGGGATCCAAAACTGAACGCAGGATTCAAGGTGTGGCCTCACCAGTGCTGAGCGCAGGGGGGAAGATCACTGCCCTGGTCCTGCTGCCCACACTATGCTTGATACAGGCCAGGATGCCATTGGCACCTGAACACCTTCTGGCTTGCAGTCAGTGGCTGTCAATCAGCTCCTCCAGGTCCTTTTCTGCCAGGCACTCTTCCCCAAGACTGTATTGCTGCACAGGGTTGCTGTGACCCAAATGCCTCATCTTGTTAGACCTCATACAATTGGCTTTGGCCCATTGATCCACCCTGTCCAGATCCCTCTTAAGAGCTGTCCTGCCCTCCAGCAGATCAACACTCTTAGTGTCATCTGCAAACTGACTAAGGCAAACCTGATCCCCTCACCCAAATCATAGACAAAAGCATTAAACAGTAATGGCTCCAGAGCAGAGTCCTAGGGAACACCACCAGTGACCAGCCTGGATTTAACCCTATTTACCTTAATTCTCTGGGCCAAGCCATCTAGACAGGCTTTTACCCAGAGAAGAGAATACCCAGAATACTGTGAGCAGCCAGCTTTTCTGGGAGAATACTGTGGGAAACAGTGTCCCGGTAAACAACAGCACAAGACTTTCCCTCATCCAAGTGGATTATCTTCTCATAGGAGATCAAGTTAGCCAAACCCTGCCTAACTTGATCTGGCTTTTTTTTTTCCTCTCCAAAGTGGTTTTGTTGCCTTATGCCTTTTTGACCACAAAATTAATGAATTCAGAGCCTGACCCCCTACCATATTGCAGGTAGGAATCAGAGCTCAAATACTTCCTAATTGCCCTCAATTTATCTTTGGTTCTCTTGTTGGAGAGCTTTCATTTCCATAGATGATGTTATGGTTGACTTACTCCTGCCTCTAGTTCAAAGCTTCCACAATCTCCTGTGCCACTGAAGTCAATAGGAGCTTTGCTATCAAATGAGCTTCAAGCCGGAGGCAAATCCGTAATTAGTTAACTCCAATTGCTACATGGAACTTGCGCTGTAGCGGCCACTGAATTATTATTCTCTGCTAATCTGTATCTGACTAAAGACTGGGATAGAGTATTCCCGAGCACTTCGCAATGCCAGGGTGGTTAATCAAATCACAAGTGCTGCTCCTCTTTTATGTCAGAAACAAGGGATAACAAAAACCCCACAAAATTTAAGCTAAATAACAGGTCCAAAAGACACAAAACCATGGATGGGGGTCTGCTGTGGCCAGCACGGAGCCAGTAGCACCAAGGCTATCCACACATTTAGCATAAGGAGCAGTAGCAGCAGCAGCTCAGAACTCCTCTGCCACCCCCCGCTGCTGCAGCACTGTCTGGTCACCTCCTGCCTCTATTGCATCTAACTAACAGCCAGCTGCCTCAGCCCTGCGCTCAGAAACACTGGCCAAAAATTCATTTAAACCAAATGGGCCCTTGTTACTCTTAGAGTCCTCTCACTGCAGCACAGCATGACACTGGGACTAGGTATTATTTTGTTTTAATCAGTGTTGCTGATATTTGAGAGAGAAGGAGAGAGAGCGTGTGAGGATTTCACTGCAGCCTTTAATGCGGCTCTAGTGAGATGCTGTTATATATTGGGCTGTGTCTCAGCAAAGGGGCTTGTTTGACAGGCCCTGTCATCATCTACCTCCAAGATTATCATTCATGCTGCTGGAAGGACAACTTTATTGGACTAAATATTGGCATGCGTCTGTGTGGCCCACACAGGTAAAGACTCTCCCGTGTGTCTGAGTCACTGTGCGTGGGTGTAACAACTGCACTAGTTATTATTAATCTCTCTGAAACCTCTTTACAGTGATTAAGGGAGTACTGTACGAAAGCAATCTGCTTTGTGGGCTCTCGCCAAGGAAGACCCACTAAGCAGATTTTGTTGGATCCTTCAGCCAAACTGCTCTTTTCTTGGCAACTGAAATGTGCATCAACATAGATATAATGTCAATTTCCAGCATTTTTGTAATGTACTTTATTCAGATTATTTGGATGCTACACAAACCACTAATTCAAATCACAGTATTTAATATTGCCAGTCACTTTTCTGATGTGCCAATGTACATAAATAAACCTGAGCAGGAGACAAAAGTCACATTTAAAAGATATCTAGAGAAAAACAGTGAATTCCTTTTGCCCCCAACCCCCTTTTTGAGAATAAGACATTTGAATGAGGGATTTCAATATGAGATGAATGGCAGGTCTATGTCAGCAGGTGATGGACTCCCTGCAAACCACAGCCAGAACAGATCAGCAAATTGCCAGGGGTCTGCTCAGCTTTTCTGCAAACAGGGCAGTTGGGGATGAGAAGAGCCAAGCTCTCACTGAGAGAGCCATGAAGCCGAGATCATGTGACAATGGCCTGCAGCTACATGGAAGTTCTGGTAACCCTGGTTTTGGATGAAAATAACAATCACTCAGAAAGCTTTAACATATATCACTGTACAGGGCTGGTAGCTAGTTTACCTGAGTCAGAAGACTCTAGCAGGTTTCACCTGACCCATTTTCTTTGAGATGTGATATCTTCTGTTTACTCTTGTAAAGTCACACACACACATATATATAAATATGAATCTATCTTTTAGAAAAGCTCAATGTTTTCTCTCTTCCTACATCCATTTCTAGCAATAGATCAAAGCCTGTTCTACTATGTGCCTCACAACATCTTGAGCTCTCATACCAGAAAATGACTGTCTCTAAAGCAACCAAGCAACTTTAAGAGGCTAAGCAAAGCAGAGTAAAATAACAGCAAACTGAAGTTTTTCTATCTTTGTCTGTCCCAGGAGGGTTAGGCTGGAGAAAAGCAAGATACTCTGAAGGAAGCAAAAAAAAAAAAAAAAACAATGAAAAATAAACCAGTCTCAAGAAGGGAGGGAAAAGAAAACAATACAACCTTAGGCAGAATGTCAAATAAATATTTGGAGGTCAGAGTGCTACACCAGCCTAACTATACTTAACTTTGACCACTTACAGCAGGTTTTATGTCATCAGCTGTCATTAAGTAATGAATGTTGAGGTAATGTGCCATTTTCTTCCATATAACTTGTATTCACTATATATCATATGGTCATTGTTTCAGTTTCTATTACATTAAAGCACTTAACAGAAGTAATTTCCTTTCTGACTTCAAGTGATCACTGTACGTGGGTCGTGTTTTGGGTATTTCCAGAGAGCAAGTGATCCAAAATACCCATGTAGCCTCTTAGATGCATTTCTTCCATCTAGAAGACAAACAAGGTTACCCTTAAGAAAACAGGAAAGAACAGACACACAGAAAACTCTTTACTATCTTAATAGGCCCCATGTAATTGTATCATAGAGTCACAGAATCAATCACAGAATGGTTTGGGTTGGAAGAGACCTTAACAATCAACCTGCTCCAACCCTCCATCATGGGCAGGGACACTTTCCACTAGACCAGATTGCTCAGAGCCCCATCCAGCCTGTCCTTAAACAATTCCTGGGACATTAACAACTTCTCTGGGAAACCCCTTCAGTGCCTCAGCACCCTTACAGAGCTTCTTTTAATCTAAACCTACTCTTTGTCAGTTTGAAGCCATTCTCTTTTGTATTGTCATGCTCTTGTAAACAGTCACTCTCCACCAGTCTTGTGGGCTCCCTTCAGGTACTGGAAGGCCACAGACCCTGAAGTCTTCGCTTCTCCAGGCTGAACAGTCCAAATTCTTTTCCCCTTTCCTCACAGGAGAGGTGCTCCATTCCTCTACTCTCCTTAGTGACCATCTTCTGGACTCACTCCAGCAAGTCAATGTCTGTCCTGTGCTGAGGGCCCCAAACCTGGGTGCAGCTCTGCACGTGGGGTCTCCTGAGAGTAGGGCAGAGGCAAAATCCCTCCCTGCTTTTGATACCACCCAGGATTTTCTGGCTGCAAGTGCACACTGCCAAGCCATGCCCTGCTTCTCATCCACCTTCTTGGCAGGCTCTTGACCTATTCATCCCCAATGTGTATTGATAGTACAGGTTCCCCTGATCCTGATGCAGCACCATGAACTTGGTCCTCTTAAATCTTGTGAGATTCCCATGCAATCACTTCTTGAACTTGTCCAGGTCCTTCTGGATGGCATCCCATCCTTCAGGTGTGTCAGCCACACCCCTCAACTTGGTGTCAAGGGTGCACTTAGTGATGTCATATTCTTCTGCCTTTGTGTACATGAACATAAAATGACACTGACTAAATACATATACATAAAGAGGGGTATTTGACTGTATAAAACTGTGCATCCTTGAGTGAGTTTCAAAAAGAGTCATGTAGGCAGGTATCAACCTGCCTCTACAGCCTGCCTCTACTATCCTTGCTTTGCCACATTTGATACAGTGCCAGTTACCACATTTTAATTTCATCTGTTTTGTCAGTCTGCATCAAGAGGCTGCCTAGTGAGGACCTTGACCCTCTCTACTGCCTATAGAATGATGTACAATCATTGGCGCAGCAGGGTGAACCAGCTTCTCCATTGTGGCTCTTCTTCTTGCAATAACAAGCAAAACAATTTTGGGCAAGCCTCCTTTCCTCCTCCTAGAACATCTGCAATGTCTATGAACAGTAAGATCTGTTACTGGAGCTTTGAGCTGATGATATTTAAATGAAAGACGATTTCTGAACTTCAAATACTGTTAAAGAAATAGTATGATGAGGACATGGCTAGAAGAAAAAAACCCAGATATAGGCATGTGCATTAATGAAATAACAGTAACCAACACCAGTCCTTGATGAGTTTTTGCCTGTTAATGGTGGAGGAGCAGGGGAAGTGTTAATGACCCCTTGACCTCCCTAGTAAATCCACACTTGAAAGGGAGGGGATTGAAATGTCTTAAAAATCATGTGCTAGAAACTGAGAGAGCTTAACATTTTCCTTATGCTGATGTCAGATGCCTTTCCCAACCCCTACATCAATTATACATAACTCCAGCAGGTTAAAGCTGAAGTACACGAGTGTTGGTATGTTAAGAGCTCTTACCAAAAACTTTAGGTCTCTTGACTTGGCATGGTTCCACCTTACTGTCTTTGTCCAGGGGACATCTGAATTGTCGACACAGATTATCATGATCCTCTTCTCCATTTTCACCAATTTTCCATTTTGTGAGTGTGGGAGTACAAGAACATGTGATCATCCCAGTGGAGAAGGCCCTTCCAGCTTTACAGACCACTTGTACTGGGCTCAGCCAGTTGTTCTTCCTGAAAATGCAGTAAGAATTCATCCAAATTACCAGGTCTGCTTAGCAGCATGAAAACAAAATTAAAAAGAGGAAATACAAGCATAGTTGTAACCTACCTGGTGAAAAAGGAGAAATATAAAACTCTACCAAAGAGCATAAAGAAAATGAAGTTCAGTGTGGTAAAAAAGAGAAGGTATAATAATCAACAAGATAAAATGATGTGTGTTAATGATTATAAGGAAATATTTTATAAAAATAAAATAAATTTAAAATTTATATAAAATAAAAAATAGATGTTCAAATTATCTAAACCCAGAATCTCTCAAGACCAAATCTTTTAGCATGTTAATAGCAAATGTCTGTGTGACACCAGTAAAACCTTGTCTGGTATTACAATAAATATGAAGAGGAAAAAGCATTATCCCAAAACGCCAGCAATCTGCCTCTGTTCCAGTAATAAAGTTATTACTTCTGTGACTAACACAAATGACTGAAGATTTTTACAGCCCCACTGTCTGCACAACACTCAGCTGCAATGAAATTGCCTTCTTTCTCCGGAGAGACACAAAATTTAACTTGTAGCTGTCTGAAGAGCTGCTTGCACAGTGCCACATTTGTACTGGGGAAAAAACAAAAGAACCAAACCAGGTTCACATCTTCTGTTCAGTTGCTTTCAATTCTTGTAAAATTATATCCACCAAAGCTTGGAAATGTAATTTACTACTTTGTGTTACTTAACACACACACACACACACATATATATATATAATTATATTGCAGTTATTATATAAGTACAAATAAGTCATAAACTTGACTGCTAGAGGAACTCCTCCACTGCCAGCCGCTGAGTCTGAAACCAGCTGCTGCTTTCTCACCAAACTGGAGGCAGATTCAAGTCCTGGTTGCCCTAAACATATTTCCAAAGTAGCATCAACTACTCAAAGCCTTTTGGGGAATCCATAGCATGTGTTTCTGTCTTATGCTGTACACAATGGTATATCAACTTGTGGGCTGTTAAGGCTCACTGAATGGTACTTCTGCCATCTGTAATCACCTTGAATAGCATCTCACTGTACGAATATTCTCCCTGTAGGCTCTGGAACATATTTGCAGAAAAACAGCATGATTTCTTCCTGGTGGGGGACCAGAGCACTCAGCCACCATGGGTGCTCACCAGCACACTTAGAGAAAGACACTTTTTGTTCAAAGCCTGGCTGCAGAGTCTGAACCAGGAAAGGTTATGAGCTGAGGCTGCATTGCGAAAAAGGACTGTGCAGTGTCAACAGTGTAGAAGACTAAACAAAAGCTAGTTATGTTTTATGCTCAAACTTTTGAGTTTGCTTTAAAAGCTGTTTTGTTCAATTAGTCTATTTACTAATTTTGGTGGGGTCAAAATATTTTCAATAGAAAAGTTATCTTCCAAACAAAAGTTATTTATCCCTTTGATATCTTTTATCTACATGGTTTTTGGATTTCTGAATAAGGCCGTAGAATATATAACATGTCAGAAGCAGTACACATCTCAATAAGGCTTCAGGACAACAGGTGGTTGAATTCTTCAAGTCAATCTAGAGATTTTTAGGATGCTAAATGTTCTTCCAGTTTGAAAATTCACTATGATTTGCCATACATGCAAGGGAGATGGACTAATAATGGCTTAATTGCCACATTTTTGATAAAAAGCCTTTATCAACAACAGAAAAAAATCCCCAAACTGTAAGCACCTTAAAGACTAGCACTATTGTAAATTGTACATTTAACAAAATGGAAAGTAATTGTGTCTCTTTGACAACCATCCATTTCAACATTAATAATTCTCAAAAAGTCATACAGGAATGGTTTATCTGAAATTCTTTGAACAGCTTCTCTATTGCCTTTCCATATAAGAAGCCTTGGCCCACTCTATTATGCAGGCACAGAGGATTTGTGAGGAAATTGGTATTGCTTTAATTTCTTTGTGCGCTGACATTGATGCCTAGTGATATTCTTCCCTTTACTCAAGGGCATATACATCTCACCTCTCCCCCAAAATCATATTACGATAGGACCTTACACATAATTCAAATAAAACAAGACATCCTCTTTAACTGAGCAAAATAAAACCCCATTTGGACAGGTGGAAGGCACTCAAAAGTCCAAAGGGATCTGAGGAGTTGCTCCTGCAGATTGTGTGAAGCTTGAAAGAGTGATTTATTGCAGCATCTCTGAAAGAAAGATGGGGACAGCCCTGGAATACCGGGTTGTGTGCAGCCCAGAATGCACCAGCTCAATTGCTTCTCCTGCTGCCTGGTGAGGAGGGAACAAGAGCACCCCATAGGTACAGCAAAACGTGATAGAGATGATGTTTTAATGCTGTGAGGACAGACAAAGCATGAAGCCCTGCTCTACACCAGTGCCCAGATTTGGCTCCCTTTCACCTCTCACTCTTGCCATGCACAGTAGCTGTGAGAAAAAGTGGAGGACCCTGCAGGACGTAAGCACTACTGCTGATAGTCTGGGTTGTGAAAGCAGCCAGGAGTTGTTCTTTCCAACCTGAGGGAGATACAACACTGTCATAGAAAATAATTATATAGGAAGACCCTTACAGCTACAAAAGTTTTGAAAGCCTCATAGGGCTTCCAACTGTTTGTTTTGTTATTCTGGAAATTTTGGGTCATCTTTCTCTGAATTTCCAGCTTTGTTCTCAGACCATTGCTATAATCCTATATAATAGAATCTGTTCAAGTCTCTTGCTGTGTTTCATTTGCAGCTGTACAGTGTACATAGCAATTAGCTGCTGATGTACTGTTATCTGGTCTCTAGTCTTTAGCATGCTTAAGTGTACTTTTCACTCTCCATATGCCTTGGAAAGTCAGTCAAAGTCCTAATCCCCTTACAAAAGAAACATCTTTGAATTGTGGGGCCTAACACGTATTGAAATGCCTGATGAACTTCCTGTGCACTTGCCCTTGCGTGTGTTTGTACATGTGTGCACAAGTATGTGTGTGTGCCTGCAAGAAGTCAAGAGAGGGAAAGCTTATTTTTTTCTTAGCTCCTTTTCTTTCTTTCCTCATGCACCCTTCCAGCATCCCCCTTCTCAGTAAAATGCAGCACAGGGAGGCAAAACAGTCTGGTATTGGCCTTTCAATATATTTAAACACCAGCAATTCACTGAGCTGGAAAATTGTAAATCTGCAATTTTATTGAAAAAGGTGGTCACCCTGTTCTTTGGCGCCATGTTCAGAAACAGCAGCATAATTAATGGACCTTTATGCAACACAGAAGCAAAGAATGGCAAATTTATTAAGACTTGTAAAAAATATTTTTAATTTCTAAGAAACCAGCTTTCTATATCTAGTTTTTTTTTATTGTTACATGAAAAGAAAGGCTATTTAAACCATCCTGTGCAGGTGAAAACACTAACTTTTTTTTTGTTCCTTTGAACTAACACAGATGAGGAAAGCAACTGGCACTGAGGGATTACTAATGTCTTCTGAGAGTGTGCATGTGGTGCCTACTCTGCACAATGTCTAGACACCTTCCTAGAATTTCATGCAACAGCATTTCAAACCAAACCAGAGACAGATCAGTGCTGTCAGCACAGCTCATTTTAGTTATAAAGGACATGCTTACTTGATGTGCTGCAGGGAAAGTTAAGCAAGGCACTCAAGCCTTAAAAAAAGCTTTCAATTGGGCAATATAATAGGGGAGGCACAAGACACCAAAGTGGAAAATAAAGGTGAAAGGTTTCAAAGGTACGACAGGAGTCTCTTACATAGAGGGGGAGTATAAATGAAATGAAATGAAATAAAACTTGTCATCATCTTTTTTACAAAATGTGGGTAGGTTGATGTTAGTGAATTATGACAGTACTGTGAATTATGTCTGCAAAGAGACAGATGACATAAGCCCAGTCTAGAGGACAATAAGATCACAGAGCTTTACAACTGGATACAGAAATATGGAAGGTGTGATGAGAGATGAAGCACCATCTTTGGGGAAGCCCTTTTGAATTAAGGACATGGTATGAACTTAGACTGGAGCACCTCCTCCAGAATATAGTTAAAAGTGCTTATCTCATTATTCTGACTAAGAACACTTTCTCCAAGTTAGCAAAATCACTTTTACAGGATCATGTCTCCCAGTATAAGTCCTTAAGCAACTAAGCCCTGTAAGGAAATAAGTTCTCTGCAGAAAGGATGGGGAATATAGCAGGTCTAGAACAAGGTCTTGGTTGCTGATGGCCACTTCCCGTTTCCTAGATAATTCAGACTTCTTAACACCCAATTGAAATGGTTGGATGGGGCCTGACACTTCAGTGGTCTTGGAAAGAGTTCTGCCGAGTAAAGATAACTGAAATGTCAGGTAAAAAAAAAGACTTCCTCCATCCTTTCTGATCTCCTTATTCTGGCAGTTCTGTCATTCAGTCTCTGTAACACATCCATCATTCAGGACCTGAGTCATGTGGTTAGTCCCTCATTTACACAGCAAGCCCTGCAGACACTGAGCATAACTGAAAGGGTGTGAGCATGTGCTATCTGTCAAGAGACACTATTAATTCAACCCCATGATATTTAAGATACCTAGATATTTAAAAATAGAAGAGCATTTCAATTTACTTCCCTACCTATACTGAGCTGCATAATTTATGAATATAGCCTGTGGACTAAAACAAGATCATCTGCTGTGAGCTTGAAGAACCAAATTATTATTGCCTGTTATGAACTTTACATAAATATTTGGGAAAATGTATATATTAATGTTATATTTTGTCAAGGATTCTCTTTCCTGTTAGCCCCACAGCCTCTTCAGGTTCTTATTTTCTGTGTTCTCAGTAGTTGCAGATGGTTATAGGAAATTAGGCCTGATGAACAACAGGCACTTTCACACTTGTTTCTGTATCTGAGTGCAGCACTCAGTGAGAGGACCCACTCAGGCATATGGCCTGTAATAAGCTGAGCTCCATTGAGTTGGAACCTCCTGATTCAACAGCTATTTGGCCATTTGTTTTCTTGCTGCAGTACTTTGATTGTTTTCCTGCCTTTACCAGAATGATGAAAGCAGCCAGAGGGTTTATGTACCACCTCTACCAAATGTTACCCATAATCCAGCAGTCAGGTAGAAAATGGGGAGATGATCAGGGAAAAGGTGCGCACTGACTCTGGAAGTCCCAAGGATTAAAAACACATATCCTGCTGGAAGAGAGACTAACTTACATGCAGTCAAACCTTCCCAAACCAGCTGTGGTGGCTTTTGGTGATCTTTCAGCTGAGGTCGTCCATGAGGCAACTGACAGTCTCCATTTTCTCTCTTATACCAAAACTGGGATAATTGTTTTTTACAAGTATATATATTTGGTAATTATTACAGAATGTTGTTTAGAAGCACATCAGCATAAAGGTATTTGAATAGTTTAATCAATCTCAGTGAAAATTACTCACAGCAAACAGGAGACAAACCCAGAGCAATGGCAGAATAGAAAATAAGGCTGGAATTTTTCAAACAAATGTGTGAAAAAAATAGGCTTTTGAGCAATACAAACATACAAGAGAAACAAGCAAGAAAAAACTAAGCCTTATCCCTGGCCTAAAGAATGTCAAGTCGTATAATTTCTGAGAATTCAAGGGGACTTCCAGTAAATTAAGCCTTGTTTCCTTCCTCTCATGCCTATATCTTAAGCACACAAGCTGGTCAAACGTTTATTGCTACTGAAGATACAGAACAACAACTGTCTTGCCTTTTGAGCCCCAGGACAGCACAAAGAGAGTTCTACATTCAAACTAATTGGAAGAAACTGAAAAGTTTTACATCTAACTGTTTTGCAACAAAGAGGCGAGCTTTCAGTTGCAGTGAATTATTCATGAAATAGTTCTGCTTCCCGCAGAACATTTCAATTTTTGGTTGAAAACCTGAGCAGGCAAACCAAGAAACTGCATGAAATACTCCAGTTCTGAAGAGCCATCACATCACTCGAGAGATCGTGTTCTGTTTCTTTGTTGGGGACTTTGTGTCTCCACCAAATTCATTTCCCAGATACACTGGCCAGGCTTCAGTGCTAACGCAAACCTACCTAGCTACATGAGAAAGGAATACTCTCAATTATGGAAGATGAAAAGAAGTCAAGGAGTCATAACTGTATGTTTGTTTGTTGGACTTGAAAACTTCTGCCACCTAACTCAGTCATTGTTTCCACTGGATAGGAAGGAAAAATGCATGAAGAAATAGCAATGTGGAAGAAAAATGGGCATGGATTCTTTCAGCCTACTCTACTGCAGCAGCTAGTTTGTGTAGGAAGTGAAGCAGAGCTACAAGGCCCTCCAAGAATGAACAGGAAAGTCACTGAAGTATGGGAAACCAATGAGCAGAAAAAGAGGCCGCTCGGTCTTGCTCAGTGACAACCATGGGATGTGTCAGACAGCTTTCATAGACCTGTCAGCTCAGCACCCAGCCTACAAGCAAGGTGCAAGTGAAAGTGAATGTGCAGTGTGAAGGTGCATTTACATGCACCCAAATACAACCCAAAGAAAGTACAAAGATTCAGAAGAAAATTCTGACATCCTCAAGCCAAAATTATGCATTATCAAGAAAAGCAACTTAAAATCCATTTCTGACTGTATTTTCTTTCTAGAACAAATTGTTTTTGATTTCTCCAACCAGAATTTCAACTGGTCTAACTTAGCTGATTTCTGTAAAATTCATGCCCATTTATATGTCGAGCCTCTTGCCCTCAGAGAAGTGGCATATTATGTAAGGTGAAAAATACATCCTTTGGCTATGCTTAAACTTCTGTTCAAGCAGAAAATACCATGAGCTGAAAGCTTCAAAAGTGACAATACTTCCTCTCAGCTATTAAAAAAACAGAGGTAAGAAGTCAGTTTCACTCCTGAGATCAAAAAAATCTGGCATTTAATTTTGAAATGAAAAAGAAATCATCTGAAGCAAGGTGAAGACTAGGGATGCTAATTTAGGGGAGCTCTTAAATATATCTGTAGAAAGGAACAGAGATAAACATGCAAAAGGAGTTTGACATTTTTCTTGGAGGGAGAAGTTATGAATGATTGGATATGTTTGAATCTTGATGTGATGACTTTCAGAACCATAAGATCAAGAGACTCTTGATCAAGGGAATCTAGGAGAGGCAGAAAGAGAAGCATGGGTGAAAGAATATAAGCCCATAGCAAAATACCTTTCTCTCTGTGTTTCAGGCCCTTTTTCT
The DNA here is from genome assembly GCF_963662255.1 of Cinclus cinclus. Lineage (NCBI taxonomy): Eukaryota > Metazoa > Chordata > Aves > Passeriformes > Cinclidae > Cinclus > Cinclus cinclus. The sequence continues at coordinate 74,591,481 of NC_085048.1, read as the reverse complement.
CTGCGGTGGGAAGAAGAGGTCAGAAATATATGAGCACCTGTCTTTGAAAGCTAGGTAGCACACACCGATAGCATCAGAAAAAGTTTGATTTGGGTTCTGTTTGAGGAACAAGTCCTGATCAATTCTCATCTGAGTGGTCCTCATGTACTCATCCTTCTGTAAAAGGGAAACTAATTGGTTAGCTGATCAGATAAGGAAATGCCAAAGAGAATACCCGATTATAGCAGAAAGCCAATCTGTGGAATGAATTAGCTTCTTGATTCTCTGAGTCACACAGAAAGAAAACTGGAGAAAGATAATTATTAGATGCTGACAAGGAATTTACTGGATTGTTTTGACTGCTCCCAAGGCACAAAGTTCAGCAGTGCTTCCAGGGCTGCTCCAGAAAAGCCTGGCATATGGTCTCCCCTTAGCTTAGTGGGCAAGCTTATCTGCAGAAAACATGGGTGTCTTGGTCACTGATGGGAGCTCAGTGACCATACATAGAGTAGCACAGTTAGAGACCCACAACTACCCTGCCTTTAACCATTCCTTTTCCCTCAGTACTGGTCATGCAGAAACTACCTGTAACAGCAAAGAAGTGCCTAACATAGCTGGAAGGGCATACACCATCTCCATGTCGTCCTGAGGTCTCGTACAAGGCTGGTGCTGTGCATAGATGCTGCCTGCCTGGCTGACACCTGGCAGCTCTGTCCCCCTGCCAGGGTTCACTGGCTCAGCTGCTGCAGCTGCCCACAGCCACTGCTGTGCTCATCTTGGGTCAGCTGAGCACAAAATGCCAGTTGCTATTGAGGCAGGCAGCAACATTTCTTTCTCCAAGACATGAGTGCTGGCAACAGTTTAAAAATTCCATGGTGAATATTTCCCTGTATGTGTGTGTGTGCATTCTGTTACTTGCAGTATCTGCTTAGAAGTATTAAAACAAAAGGTCTTTGTCAGTTTTGTCTTTTTGTGTTTGCTGATGTCATTGTACTTTTGTTTGTAAATGGAAGTCTGTTTGCTGCTGAGTCACAGAAGAAGGTAGGAGATAATAAATATAGCTCCTGATCTACCCAGAAAGTTGTGGACCACTAGAACGACAATCAGAAAAAGAGACTTTTTTTAAACCAACCACAGCAGAACAGAAGGATCTGGTTTCCTGTGCAGAGTTCCCTGTCACTCACATGCTTTAATTGATGTGGGTTGCGTTCCCCAAAACACAAACGTGAGTATCAAGAGCCAGTAGCAGAAACTGCCCTTCATATGGAAATAGGAATAGATGAAGTCCAGCATTCCCCATATAGGCCCACTAATGCAGCTGTCTGCTGGAAGAAATTATAAAATTCAAGCCAGGAAGCTGAAGCACAGAATGATGACTTTCATATCCGTGTTCTGATTTCCAGTGTTTATCCCTCATCCTCCGTATTCCTCAGACTTTCAAATGGCTTGACCAAGGCATGAAGTATTTGAATCCTTGTCTACATTTTCAAGTTTTAAGAAATTTGTACTATTGTTAAGATCAGCACATTTCAGATCCACGGGGAGACAGCAGCATCACAGGAGCTGACTGTGAATCCACATGATATTGAGTCATTGCTACCTGATTCTCTGAGACTGAGAGGACATATCCACACAGTGTATGATGATAAAAATCTTAGAAAACTGACAAGCTGTAGAGGCCACTGAGGCATATACCATCCTTGCAACTACAGAGCCAGGTGAAATAATAACTATAATAAAGACATTGAGTTAATGAATGAAAAAACCTGAGAGTAGGACTCTATTACACTGTCATTGTGGGGATTACAGGGCTGTCCAGCTGGTAATTTGAGGGATGGAATGAGAGAACAAGATATCTCTTCCTCAATATGAATTAAAGGCTTTCTTGGACCTCTAGAATGAGAGTTAAATATGATTTGGTGATCTCAGCCTTTTTAGAGACACCATGTATACCTTCCAGTATTGTTCACCAGCACAGTACAAAATATTATCCTCACTCTAATGGCTTAAAAACAGCTACCACAAGGTCCTGCATGTTTTCATGAGAGAAGTGGTGTTGCTGAAGTTCTGTGGAGAATCGCAAGAGGGATCATGGTGTGCTTCTGGAAAAGATTGGTCTCAAAACCTTAGAGGTGGATCAAAGCACAAGATGTGCTCAAAATGATCCCTGAAATTAAATTCTCACTACCAAAGAAGTGTCTTCATGGGTGTTCTGGCTTGAAAACATTCTCTGTTTCTCATGGCCAGGTTTATTTTTCTGTAAAGGATTCACTGAAGCAGACAGCAAGGTAATGCACAGAGACTTGCCTCAGGTCACAAAGAGAAGAAAGTATAATTTCCAAAACTGTAGCTGGCCACTCACCATGGTAGAAGGCTGTAATGCTAAAGTAGACTTTTTTGCATGCACAGCCAACAAGGTAGTGCCTCTGAGAGGCTTACAACACCTACTATTCTCAGCTTTCTCCTTTCTTCTCTTTTTGAAGTTGTCTCACATACAATACAGTTTCGCTACTTCCTAAGTCCATTCCCCTGAGGAAGACCAGAAAGTCATTCTGTTTTTCCCCATTTTATTTGCATCCACGGTAATTATTCAGGCAGTAATTGAAGGGACTTTGAATATTTATAAAAACAACATCAAAGGTCTAGCACTGTTTTTCTTTCTGTATGACCCGCAAGGAAACAAAACCCCCCAGATAATTTCATTCAAGTTCAGGTTTTGTAGTCCCATAGATTCCATCTGGGTATTTTTTTCTGAAGTGGTGATAGACTGGGTTTTGTTGTTGTTCATGGCTAATTTAGTTCTCTGCATGTGTTTCAAGCATTTTGCTAAGAAGCCACATTGTTTGTAATGACATTGATGGTGAAGTTTCTTCACCAACAGCCCCTCTCTGAGGTCCTACACTGTCTGAGAGGAATGGTCCCAGACTCACAATTTCTTTGCAGGCCAAAAGGTACACTATAACTCATTATCTCAGAGAATAATTCCACAAGGATTGAAATCTGCGAGTTTGCTCAATGTGAGCAGCAAAAAGTGGCTGATTCTCTGCCAAGCAAGAAAATTAAATCTGTGAGAACATCAGCCTGCTAAGCCACTTGATTGCAGACTAAGCAAGGATAAATCCATTTTATTCACTGCAACACGATAGCTTCAAATGGATATTCAAAATATATGTCTGAAATAATTCCTTTTACTCACACTCTAAAAAGGTGTCATTGCCTCAGAGCCAGTGGAGCATATTACATTATATACACACCTTTTTCATGGCTATGACAGTAATGGAAGAATCAGCACTGCATTGACAGCTGATTTATCTATTTATTTAAGAAAAATCCATGCATTGATTAGAAAATCATTAGCACCAACTGGCCTCATGGCTTTTTGCTTATAATTCTTAAAAATAATCATACAATATTAAAAAAAAAAAATGGAAGTATGATTTCATTGTTCAGTATGAGCTAAGATTTTCCTTTGTTACAGGTTATGGCAGCAAAGTGAAATAGATGCTATTCTGAACTGAAAAAGGAGCTAAAATTCCAGCGATTGAAAGTCTTTCTGGTGTCTGGTGTATCAGGGACCTCAGTCTACCCTTTCTGGGCCTTGATATTTTGGTTATAGTTATATGGTTAAAATCCTTTTATCTTTCTTGGCATAGAACAACAGTTCTACAACAGCAGAAATGCCTACCACTGCCCATTTATACCTTTCACAGTGCCTGGTGTTGGAGTATTTTACAAATCTATTTCCCTCCAACCCAACCACACATGAAAAACAGGACTTTGACTCTTCCAGCATGTCTATTGTGTTAGAGCACTGTTCTTTCCTCATGAGCATCAGCCTGGGTCATAAATGGGGTTCACTTCATGTTAGTACAGATGTGGAAAAAGTAAGGAGGTTTTATCCTCGGTATTTGGTTTTATTCCTTTGAGAGGACAGATCTTTCTGGTTTAAGCTGTCGTCCAAATAGTTGGGATTCATTAACCTGTGGAGCTGTCTTTTGTGCTGGTGCCTCACCAGCCTCCAGAGCAGACTAGACATTTAGTTTTTAACAGCTGTGACTAGTGGAGCTGAATCCCACTGTAGGTAACATCCTTTGCTGGTTTTACTAGTCAGGACTGGTTCCAACTCACTTGCTTACCCTGCTGTCTGTTGTGTACACTTGCCACAACTAGTTAATTCTCTATGAGGTATATTCTTTCTGCAGTTCCATACTGTATTTTCATAGGTTTTGCTGCCTGCACCAACTGAAAACTATTAAAACCATAAAGTGTTTCAAAACAAGCAGGTCTCAAGAAGAAATCTCTCTTCTAAGTATCCCACTTGCTACTGGCAACTGTTGCTTGCAGTTGCAAAGCAGATGATTTAAACTTTGTTTAAAAGTCTCCCACATTTCTAAACTACCTCCTTTCAGGCTCAGCTGTAATTTTGCTGTCCTCTTCTTCCACTCAGGGTATTTTTTGCATTAGTCCTGTTAACGTGTCTTGTTGAGTAATTACTCAGGGCCAAGGCATGTGGCAGAGGTGTGCTGCTGTCAGTGCCTATGTCCCAGATGATTGGCACTTCATTACAGAGGTTGCACAGGGCTGCACTGCTCTGTCTGCATTGCAGTCCTTGCTTATCTGGATTGGGGAATGTTGTATAACACATTGCAAGCCTCCCCTCGAGGCTCCCTACCAATTGTCAGCTTGGGGGGGGGGGGGGGGGGGGAGGTGGGTTTCGTGGGTTTTTTTGGCTTTTTCTTTGACTGCTTGTTTTGGGTTTTTTCAAGAGTCAATAAAAGGCAAGTACTGGCAAGTACATGACAACACCTTGTCATGGTGTTCAGAGAGGAATTGGACTTCAACCCCAGAATGGGGTATTGAGGTGAAAAGTTCTATGGTGCAGAAAACATTGTTGTTGGGAGTAAATATATAGACTGATATCAAGCGTCCTGTGACTCCATAATACAAAACTTTTGATTTTCTGATGCATGTTATGTAATGCAAAGCCAAAAGGATTCTGTTGATGTTATTTCAGAGGGGTCATTATTAGATGTTGATTTTAAATACAGTTGTGTTTTGACAACTTAGAGATAAATCTTATGCTTACAGAAATGATGGGTTTACACAGAGTAGTGTAAATTATTTTGATGCACAGCAAACCTTAGTTGTTATTCTAATCAGGTTGCAGTACATTTGATGAATAACTGCAGTCCTCCTTTTACACCACAGCATATAAAATTGTCCTCATGTGTGTGCATCTTTATACTTATAAATACACATGTACCCTAACCATGCAAACAGACATATGCACACCAAAACTATATCTTACACACAAGTATATATGAAAATATAAATACACATAAGCAGATGTATATAAATCTATGACCTCTACTGACCTATAATAAAGAATTACAAGTTGGGTAGAAGATAAATGTAATTTTCTTTTTTTTTTTTTCTCTTTTGTCTGGACTGGGTTATACACCCTGTGAATGGAGCTAAAGAAAACCATAATTTGCAGCACAGAAAGGAAATGGTTTTGATATTTATGAATCACTACTGTCAAATTTGTACAAGTAAAATACAATACACAGGGTATATATACACAGCAGCCCCCTTCATGTTTAAAACATACTAGTGAGCTTAACAAGCGATAACCTAAGATAAAGCTGCTATTGGGTCAAAGAATGAATTAAACAAGTGTTGCCTTTAGTCTTGACATGAAAGCATTTACAGAGCCAATGTTCTAAATCTCTGCTGGCAGAATATTCAGAGGTAGAAAATGATAGAGCACTTAAGATGCACAGGCCCTTTCAGCTATGGATTTATAATGATATTTCTGTAGAGCATTTGTAGAACACAAAAACTGACTTGGGCAGTAAGGAAGTAATACCTCAGCTGGATATGTAGGGCCTGGAAATTAGATGTGTAGCTGGAATTTTAAGAGCTAATGAAAGCCTGAGAACAGTTCACCTTCTGGGGACGAACAGAAACAACATCTGACTTTGTGAACCTTCCCTCCCCCTTGCTGCTTTCTTAAATTCATGACTCGAGGCTTTTTCCTGCTTATACTTTGCAGGTACAACTGTCAGGCTAAAAGCTCCTAAATGGGTATCACTGCTGCGATGCTTCAGTGATAGTTTGTCCAAGAAACAACTTCCTTCTACCCTTAGTGAATCAGCCTGAAGTAGGGAAGAGGGGAATTTCCATCTGTGTCTAGTCACAGAATGTGACTGCTGTTATTGTGTGGATAGACACCTGCCAGCCAAGATTTAGAAAACTGGAAAGATCTGGGTGGATGTTGCTTCCTGTACAGCATCAAAAATCTGACAGATGGTTATGGCTTGCAGTTGTTCCTTGACTGATCTCAACAATCAATCCAGCTCTCTGGTGTGGGTCATACTCTGTTATAATCGTGGTCTTACATTATATTAGAATGAATTATTTGTCTTTTCTTGAACCTCAAATGTGCTTTTAAATAAATTGCATTCACTTTTAAAAGCTCTGTTTCACGTGTAAAAAGCCTCCAGAGTGGATAATGACAAAGAGGAAACTCTGAGAATGCTTAGAATTAGCCAAGACTCAGGTCCCAGACAGAAGCCTTTCATCATTATAAATTTTTCATGTGAAGTGTAAAGATATAGACAAAATTGTCCTTGACCCAAATTTGATTTTTCGAACATGTTTCAGGATCGTTCCAATAAAAAGTGAGAGTGGATGAATTTGAAAGTGCTTTTGAAGGAAATAAAGTTAAGCAGTTAACTGCTTTACTCCAGACTTGTTATACAAATCTCCTTGGTTGCCCACATTCCATCAGTGTCTTGACTTTTGTCTTCCTTTCTATAAGCTCTATAAATGGCCAGGATTCTTTATTCCTGACTGCACACAAAACCTCTTTCTGAGCACCTACAATCTAATGAGATTCTGAAAACTACATGAACAAGCACTTACTATAGAGTACACTTTGCCCATAGGGACAGGATCAGACACCAAACAAAACAGACAAGCACCTGTATTTCCTATGAGACACTGCAAGTTAGAAAGTGGAATGCACAGGTTCTGTGCCCTCAGCACCCTGCCAGAGATCAGGCACACGCAATACAAGGGGCCCTAACCTTGGCAGGACATGCTAGCCTAAGCACAAGGTCTTTCCCCTGGGCTTACTGTACCTGCACAGAAAAATGCAGTATGAGAGACCAGCAAAATCAGAAGAGGACTCAAGCAGTAAGAGCACTTACCTGCACTCCTGGAGATGCTGGGAGTTGAGGCCCTCTCACACAAAAGACAGCCTTTAAACAAAAAACTGAACTTTACAAACCCACTCCTCTGTATAGACCCCAGTTATATCCCCAAGGTCTATATAAGGTGTGGCAACACCTTCACTCAATGCACTATTTCATTTTACCTTTATAAATGGCTTTAAGGGAGTTTACCTGAAGAACAGGTGCTTCCTAAGGCTTGGCAGCTGCTGGCAGTAACTCATTAGCACTGTAGGAGAAGGGGCTGCACCACACCTCCTGCCAAGGAGATTACTTCTTCATGGTATAGAGCCAGCCACTCCATAACTGTGCTGCCCAGTATCACTAGAAGTAAAAACTGCTTAAAAGGCTGTTGCTAATATGTCCTGGAGGTTAATTGCAGGAGTCAGGAAAGCTGATGTTTGTCTGAAAACAAACAAAGTATACATTTGTAGTGGGAAGTTGTAAACAAGGAGGCATGCTGGGTAGGCAGCCTCAAGCTAGCAGAATATTTTAAAAATCTTGAGACTTGCTTTTGCATTATTTATAGGCTGGAGAAGATTCATTGTTTGTGAAGCAACAGGAAGCCTTTGTGCTACATCTATCGACAAACTGAAACCTTCTTGGAGTGAAATTTACTTTGATATCCTGTCGAGATTTCCTCCTAAATTCTGAGTTTCTTAAATATGCCATTCTCAACACTGCTCCTTCTTTCATAAGCACATTCTCTTGCTCCGCTTTGCATGGTGTATGCAACAATTCACAGTGAACCAAACCCCATGTGGTGGGAGAGAATTATCAGGGGTACATGGTATCTTTAAAGAGAAAATTAGTAAAACATTGATTCTTATTAGCTCAGATAAAAGCAAATTTAATTTCATTAAAGTGCTGGGAAAGAGGGAAAAAACTGTTATGTACACAAAGTTGGTGTGTTCTCTGAAGAACCCAGCATAAGCTAAACATGCTACTTTTATAATATTATCAGAAAGAAGGGAACAAAGCAAGAAAGAGTACTGAAAGACTAATTCCTCCCCCAGGAAAACTAGACAAAACACTGTGTCCTAAGAGAATAGTCTGTACTCATTGTGATCCTTTATCCTTCGTGGCAATGTGAGAGCAGTCAGCAAAGGCTCAGTGGGCAATATTCCATTGCATGTAACTCTTCTGAAGTCCAAGATAGCACACCAGAGATTAACACAGCCCATATCAGACTCAAAAGTCGGTTTGCATTTTATTTATTGTGATTTATTGAACTGCAGTAGCCCCTAGAGGCTCTTAGTAGGACTGCTGTCCCATTGTGCTCCATGTGCTAACAGGAAAAGACAATGGCAGAACACTTGGACCCTCACCTGGGTCTGGCATAAGCTCAGAAGTTTTCTGTATTTCCTCTCCAGAGATCAGCTTCGTGTCCTCTTTTGTATGTATCACTGAGTGAGGTACTCTGATAAGGACCCTCAAAGTTTATAGAGTAACTACTACACACAGCTTGCTGTTTGCACCAACACATCCTCACCTGTTGCAAACAAAAACGCGTTTGCCAGAGGGAAACAATGACCCTGCCATGCTGTAGATAGGCTTCTCAGCAGAGATCTTCTGTTAGCCAATCCCAAGAGCTAAGGAAAATCAACAACAACAACAAAGAAAAGAAGGCAAAGCCAGCAGTACAGCTGTCAGAAAAGCACTGGGATAGTCAAACAGAAGCTTCAGTCATTCCCTCTGGGCTGGGAAGAGAGATATCTTGTCATGTGGAGCTGTTAAGTGAAAAGTAATTAAAAACTAAGGAAAAAAAATAAAAGGAGACCAGCAGGAGTAGCCCCTTTAGAACAGATGTTTTAAATTGATACTTATTTTTCTTTACTTAATGTTTTGGGCTTTTTTTAAGGGGGGGGGGGGGGGGTGTGTGTTTCTTCTTTTGCTTTGCCTAAGTCTTGAAGATATAAAATTGCTCAAGAAGGGATCTTCACTACTAACTATGCTTTATACAATTATATACTACATACTGCAAGGACAGGAAAAGGATAGAAGTAGATATGACAGTAATGCTGGATCCCTGCCCATTAAATATATCTGAAAACATCCTCTGCTGCAGCTGGCACTGGCTAATAGTCAGTTTAACTTTCTCAGCACACTGTTGAGTCCTAAATCGGCTTTAAGCACAGTAAATGGCTCTTCCCTCCATGGCATCCTGATGTATTTTATATAAGTAACATTTTCTTTCTATACTAGGTTTCTTTGAAGGACATTTAATAGTTTAGAAAACTTTCCAAAGCTCATTAAAGTCTTGAAAAATAAGTAATTAAATTTTTAAATTATGTTCAATGCAGTCATTGAAAGGAGAAGTGCTTCTGTCACAGAGATTCATCCCAAGGTGGATTTGTTGTAGCACATTTAAAATCCAGGGGAGATCTGAAATCCTAGAACAGCACTACTCTATCAGTTGGGAAAGGATGTGCATGACAAAATCACACGTATCAAAATGACATCAAAGAAGGCTTTTGTTTTCAGAAGATAATCTTCAAAAGTAAGAAATACCTGTAAAAACGAGTCTTTCTGATGAACTTAGTTTGTCTGAAACAATCAAAGAATTTTGGCAAGAATCGTAATTTTCTCTAGAAACCAAAGACTGATCCTTTCAGCACATGGCTGTGTCCCAATCCAAAGGGATTACAGCTTTCTAGTCAGCTGCCAGCATCAGCTCTGCAGAGCTTTCTTCAGTGACTTCTTCTATTGCAAGTCATTGCCTATCAACACTTACTGAGGTTGGATGGAGCTCATGCCTCAAAATATTCAGTTACAGCAATTTAGTGCCAATTTATCTGCTGGCTGTGACATGAGGTCCTTGGAGGGAGATGTAGAAGGCACCTCTTTGTATGTGTTTTTCTCAGTAGCAAGCCAAGACTGGTTTCTGGTCCTCAAAGATAAGTACTCAAAAGAGAGGACATGACAAACAGGAATGAGCAGGAAAAACCATCTAAGCCAGTCCATGGGAAGGTCGTAGTTAATGAGTAGAAAGTGTGAAGGGCTTGAAGAGTAAAATTTGACTTAGCAGTGTTTGTGTGTCACTGCTGCAGACCTGGTATAGACACATAAGAGATTAAGACCACTTTTTCTGTGGCTATCTTTTCAGGTAAAGAAATCCAAATGAACTCACTTTTCAAAATTTCAGCTCTCTAGTAGAGGCTTAGCAGTGGAGGGGAGGCAGGAACCTCAGTCAGTCTGCTGGGGACCAGACCACCCTACTAGTTGTGGAAGGGAGCACACACACTGCCTGGCAAGGATGCTCCTTGTACACATGTTGCACAAAGCCCACTGCATGCTCATGGACCAGATTTCATACCTTGAACCACGGGCTCAGCCAGGTGTTTGCTCTTGCTGGGAATATGATTATTCAGCTTTTCTTTGGGCTTGATCTAAAGACTGCCTGCACAAAGGTAGGGGGTCAAGGCAGGAATGCTTAGAGGTTTCACTTATATAAAAACTGGGACATAATATAAAAATAACACAGAAGGTAAGCAGTACAAATAATAATTTATCACATCAACATGTGAAATGGATGGTATTAGTAGCATGCCTAATATTTTTTTTTTTTTAACTCAGAAAAGATGCCCTGGAGTGGTATTTATTAATGACAGCACTGCATTGTCAAGTAGATGAAGCTTTGAGCCAAAAAATGGAGTGGTACTATTCATACTATATTTTTGTCAAACCAAGACAAATCTAGCCTTGCTTTTAGCATCTCTATAGGACAACTTTTTTATCCGTAAGATCCAGAACAATTGGGGCTACCCTTCTATGACCAATATAAATCTAGCAAGAGCAGTTGCAACATACTTAGAAATGTAGGGAGGACCTTAGGATCCAGCCTCTCTGGATTCTTATCTGCCTGCCACAGAAGGAAATCTATCTTGACATAGTTTTTGCACATAAACTGAGCAAATCCTAAATATTACAAGTGTACCCCCATCACTACCCTAGTGCCTCTACTAAACTCTATAAATATAGTTCTTTCAGAGAAATTCTGTCAACAGGAGCAGAAACCAGTTCCTATAATGTGCACTTAGAACTAGCCCAGAGCTAACCAAAATATCCCCAGTAGCAGGTGAGCACTTAGGACCAGCACAGCTTCCAGCTCAGAGGAAATTCTGAGAGCTCCAAGACTGTGCCAATTGATTTGGTGGACCACTGCAACTTGAAGTTAAGAGCAGTCCTGCAGTACGTAATATAATAATGTTTCCTTGGGAGTTTAAATTTTCCTTCAGCCCAGGCTCTGTACCTAGTTTGCACAGTGTAATTAGCAGAATTTGTTGCTGCAATTGGAGTTTTCAGTAGTTCTGCAATCAGGATATGTGAGGCACAACTGAATCTAATTCATTTTTTTCCTGACTGTATGGACTCCTCAAGGCTAGTGCAAGTAAAGGATTGTTAAAATCCATTTTTTGTCACCACAATAAAAGCTCTGCCTATGAATACATACACAAAGCATGCCAGGTGTAAAAACAGCAGCCATTTTACACAGACACTTCTAGAAATGCATTTAACTTCACAGAGTGAGATAATGCAACATGGGACAGTTGTGGATTTAATTCTGGTGAATATCTTCTGTGATAAAGTAGTGGGTGTAATCCTTAGAGAGGGTTTCTACAATTTAATTCACAGCAGTAGAGTGGTAGGACTCTGTGTGTAGGCAAGCGATAAAACAAATTTTGAGAGCCTGTTCTGAGCTATCACATTCCTGTGTTCTCACTTTACACTTCTTTTTGCAGCCCTCCATGAATTAGGATGAGTTATAATGTTAACTTAGATGAAGGCAGTATTTGCAGGCGGGGCATGCAGAGAGATTTTGGGTGGGTGCTCTGTAGCTCAGATCCATTCCTTCACTTCTGACTTGCAAATAGCAAAAACATTTGTTATTCAAAGACAGCATGTGTTGGTCTATCACACTCTGTAAGTTGGCTGTCAATAGGAACTTCTGAAACAGCCTACCCCTTCATGGCTGGAAAATACTAAATAACAACTACCAAAATGTAAATGCATGCCTTTTGTGTTTTTCAGGAAACAAGAAAGAGCAAAAAAAATTTGAAAATTGCCTTTTGCAATAGAGATTCTTTTATGTGCTGACACTTGCAAACTTTTTGGATATTAACACCTTCTAGCTTCATTCACTATATCACCATTAGCTGTGTGCTCTGAATAGCATGGTTAAATTATTGTGAGCACTGTAGTTAAATTTTTAATGTTGCCTTGGTTGCTAATCCAGTGCTGACTGCTTGTTCCTTTGGATTGTGTGGCTGGCTACAGCTCATTGCCTTTTGTCCCTGTCTTCCCAGGGTACCATCACTAACCAATTACCTAGTCTGATGCTTTCTTCTTATTCTTGCTAGCTTTTCCTTCAGCATCACAGCAGTAGTGCTAATAAAACCTGGATTGGACCTGGAATAGGGAAGCTACATTTTTATCTGTGGAGCAAGCCCAGCTCGGTCTGGAGCACAGTAGGTTTCCCTGCTTTGCCAGGTCAGACCTTGGCTGAAATACTGAAGTGGACTAATTAATGCTATTTCTGTTACTGTCACCTACACCCAGGGAAGTAAACTCATACCACATTTGAGGTGGTGTGGTCATGCTATCAACAATTCCTTGTACCCATGCAGGCCGTCTGGATCTGAACCAGCAACCCACAACTGAGTCTGTAGCCTGCATAAATTCCTACAGCTATCTAAAGACTTTGCCATGGACTGTTTCAGCAGTGTTCAAAATAAGTCACTTAAACCAGTAGAAAGAACCAGCTGGGAACAGATTTTTTTCTGGTGGACTATTCTGCATTTCAATAATTCTTGTTCCCAGTTAGAACAAAAAACTATTCCTAAAATAATAATTTCTTGCAATTGTCAATTCTTAAAAAAAAAGTCAATAATGGGTCATTTTAAAGTATTTTCCTCTGAATAATTTAATTTTGTTTTTTATGACATTCAGTGTTTTACATCTTTAGTATACCTAATACGTTATACAGAGATAAAATATAGGAATTGTTTACAATGCTTTGAACAATCCATCAAAATTAAATGCCCCAGCATTGTATTTTGAATTTTCTCTGTAAAAAGCAAAAATTATTGAACTTCTGCAAAATACTCTGATTTATGTAAAACAACATGTTTAATGGAGAGTTGGTATTCATCTACTACTACCACTAGCTAGAGGCGCTACTGTGATACATTTATTTGGCATATCATAATACAGTTGCATGTTGGTTTTGTTAGAAATATGAGTTAGTGTCTTAGTTAACATTCAAAGATTAACCTGACACACCCAGAGCATCAAAGGCTTTACTTACTCTGTGGGTCTGGATCTTCTCTCTTTTCTATGGTATTTTCAGGACTGACTTGACTGTTCTCTGGCTGTGCTGCGTTGCAGAACCATAGAATGTTAAGGGGTTGGAATGGCCCTTAGAGATTATCTAGTCACAGCCCCCCTTCCATGGGCAGGGTGCCTTCCACTAGACTATGTTGTTCAAGGCCCCATCCAATCTGGCTGTGACCACTGCCAGGGTTGGGGCATCCACAATGTCCCTGGGCAACCTGTTCTAGTGTCTAACCACTCATGCAGTGAAGAATTTCTTCCTAATATCTAAGCTAAATTTCCTCCCTTTCAGCTTGTACCCATTATTCCTTGTCCTTTCACTACAGTTCCTGAGGAAGAGCCCCTCTCCAGCTTCCCCATAGGCCCCTTTCAGACACTAGAAGGCTGTTCTGAGGTCTCCACACAACCTTCTCTTCCGCAGGCTGAACAGTCCCAACCCTGGGATTAGCTCAGTTGGTTATAGCATGGCACTAACAGCATCAAGGTTGTGGGTTTAAATCCTGTTCAGGCAATGCACTTGGGACTTTGTCTCAAAGGTCCATGTGTGTACCTTTTAACTTAGAATATTTTGTGATTCTTTCCCAGCCTGTCATTGTAGATGACATGCTCCAGTCCTCTTATCAACTTCATGGCTCTCCTCTGGATTTGCTCCCTGTCCTTCTTATGTTGAAGGCAGCAGAACTGTGTGCAGTACTCCAAGTGGAGTCTCACAAGAGCAGAGTGGAGGGGCAGAATCACCTCCTTTGACCACCTGGCCATGTTGCTTTTGATGCAGCCCAGGATATGGTTGGCTTTCTGGGTTGTGAGTACACTGCTGGTTGATATTGAATTTTTCATCAACTATCACCAAGCCTTTCTCCTTAGGGCTGCTATCAATCACTTCTCTGCCCAACCGTAGATGTGTATGTGATTACACCAGAGACACCATCATATTTAGATAGTTGTGACCATATTTGAGGGAAAAGATGTTATAATGAAACACTAAACTGCCTTACTGGCTTTCCTAGACAATGACATAATTCCTTGGTATAATTGGGAAATAAAAATTAGAAGTCTTTGTCTGAGGCCAACTAAAGTTCCAGGAAGGAGGACAAGCCACATTTTCCAGAGCAAAGAACACAAGGCTCCCTATCACCACCATCTCTGCTGCCACAGAAAGTCACTCCAAAGCAACCCATACCAGCCCAGCAGAGGCAGCACTCTCTCCTCACCAGCCTGCTTGCAATCTCTCTAGGGAGAGTTGATCTCCTGTTCACTCTTGGCAGGAACCTCAGCAGGGCAAGCTTTTGTACCGAGTGTGTTGGGCAAGCCAGGCTGCTCGATTTCTGAGTTTGACCTAAAAAGAAAATTAGCAAAAGGAAGCAGACAGATGTATTGCCTCCAGCTACTATCAAAGATCCCCTGCTTGACATCTGTGTCCATGCAAAGGTCTTTGCTGTAGACATTGAAGCAGATGCCAGGACTTCTTGGATCTTTTGCAAGACAGAAGACTTTTAAACTTGACTGCCTGATATGTCTTAGATGCACTTCTTTATCATCTTGTCTCTGTAACAATTTGCTACTTATAAAGTATGATAGCACCAGTAACTCAAGTAGCTCTTTGCTTTGGCTTTCTTGTGGAACATCTGTCATGTGAAGCCCATTGCTTTCAGCAATCTTGTCAGAACAACTTTCTGTGCTGGGAGAGAGTGCAGAGAGCATTTACTTGTAGAGAGGCAGGAGCAGGGATTCATCCCAGAGGGAAAATTTGTTTTGCCTACAACACAGAGAAAAGCCATTTTTGAAAAGAATGGCTTACAAGGAATAGTTGAATTAATGGTGAACTAAGTTTTCCTCAATGACAGAAAAAAACAAGTGATATTTGCTATATTTCAGTCAATGTGTTTTGACATCTGGTAGTAAAGAGTTCATTCCCATCTGTACTGACAGTCCAGGTCTAGGAGTCATCCTGATCTCTGCAGCAAAAACCATGAAGAGCTTCTCATTGGGGCCAATGAGAGCTCTGAACTGAGGCTCCTCAGTAGCCCATTATATGCCAGGTCAGCTCAGGACAGGCCAAACAAAAGATCTGCTTTGGAACCAGAGGAGGGAGGAACATTTCTTTGACTCTCTGTTTCTTAAAAAAGAGCAGAGAGAACGTTGTGACAGAAGGAAGGGAGGAAAAGAAAAAAAAAGGAAGAATTCACTAGTAAGTATAATTCACTTATATTTTGGCTAAATTTTACAAGAAATCTGAAGCAAAACTGAAACACCAAGTGCCATCAATGAAAAAAAACATTGTTAATTAAAACTCATTATTTAAAGAATTACGGATGCTGCTTGCATACCGGTTTGTGTCTTGCTTCCTCACATTTGTATCTCTTGCCTAAGTGAAAGACAGAGAGAATCCTCAAAAATAATGAAAGCTATGCAGATTTCTTGGCCAGCTTCAGAACAGACTTTGGAAGGCTGAGGAGAAAGAGTGAGACACTGTCAGTGACTTTGTGGAGAAGAGACAGCAATGAACATTCACCCATTTACACATCAAAGAGTTCATGCAAGAAAGAAACACTTTAAAATGTTCCAGCATTTAGGGATTTTCCATTAGAGCTCTAAACAGCCACAAATTCAAATCCATAGGAAAACCAACACACTATATCAACAGCTTACAGAACGGCTTTTCCTGTTTTCATTACACTATTTTTTCTTTCCATCCCTAAATGTATTACAAAAATCAAATACATATAATGCCCCATTTTCCCAAACTTTTTCCTTATTGCTTGCTTGTTCACTTGCTTGCTTGGCTCCTTCCTTCCTTTCTTTCTTTGCTCATAGTTCTTCAAAACTCAGCCCAGGTACAAATGAAAAAAAGATTATGAAAGTCTGTCACTGGTGCTTGCTAATTTTTCTGAAAGCAAGGATTGCCTTGACAAAAAGACTTAGTAAAAACTGAGAACTGACATACAGGGATTTTTTTAGAGTAGGAAAAAATAAAATTTCTAAGAGAAAGAGAAAAAAAACCCCTTTATTTCTGAAAAACTCATCTGAATTCCCTGACATGAAAGTAATTGATAATTTCTCTGTTTTGATGTTTCAGGCAACATGATTGAAAGGTCCAAGAAACTTGGTCATTAAGTGAAGGCCTCATTTCATATTCAAATGCAAAAGCATCCCCTACAGTATATTTCCTGTGATAGATTGCTCTTTTTACACATATAGTTATCAGTGACACCTGAAATATGTGACTACAGCTTTCAGTCCCTGAAGGCAGTTTGTTACAAGAATGCATGTTGATAATGGCTAACATGTATTTATATCTTACTTCCAAGTACCCAAAAGGCACCTTAGTGCTTCCCTATAAACAGCACTTAAATACAGTTAATAGATGCTGGCAGCTGCTTTGCCATTAACTTCTCTCGGGCCAAGAAGCCAATGCAGACTTTAATTATGCAGGTCATTGTGGAAAGCATTCCCAGAGCCTGGCGAGATACGCCTTGCTTATTGGAAATTTTGTGTTTTCACATATCTGAATATGAGCCAGGGCTTTTTCGCCCTGCTATGAGGATGGGTCATTCACATTTGGGCCAAGGCATGGACTGGGGTATTTAATTAACAATATACTAAACTCCTGTTTTTCTGTTCTTCTTTCTTTTTTTTTTCCTTCCTTTTTTCTTCTTCTTCTTAGGGAATATCTCTTGTCTTAAAAATAATCTCAATTTTCCAAGACCAGCTAATCTGAGTAGCTTGGTGAGTTTATTTGCTCGAAAGCAACAAAATGCAGAGTGCAAATGGAATTGTTTTAACAGCTAGCAGGACAGAATCTGTGTGAAATTCCCCCCACTGTCTCAGCTGTTCTCACTATATGCCAAATCACAGTTTCAGATGTCTGAAATAGATTAATCTCTCCAGTCTCTGGTTTGGATGTTACAGAACCCCATACTTCACCAAAAAAAAAAAAAAAATCCTTCCACAGTCTTATACAAATTCCAAAGAATTTGGATTTACAGATTAGAAGCAGACAAAGTTTCAGAAAACAAGGGGATATTTAATCAAAAAACATAGTCTTATGCCAACTAACATGGCTCCAGTCAAGAGGTGTTTATTTGGGAAAGCAAAGAGTATGACCCTATGGTTAACTCAGAAGTCCCCTCACTCTGATTTTGCATTGATAGAAAAGAAAAAAAAAAGTATAAATTCGCATCCCTTAGTGTCAGGTATAAGCAGTGCATTGGCCCAATCTAAATACATTTCAGCCTTACAGATTTTATTTCTAAAGCACATCTTCTGGTAGCCCACTGAAGTGCTGACTGGTATGTGATGCCCTGTATGTGCCTTCCCACTCCCATGGCCTCCTCTGCACTCCTACTTTGGGATAAGTTAAGCACTACAAACCATGGAGGCACTGGGACCTCCCAGTTCCCTCTTGCAGCCTAAACTCCAGACTGGTGATGGACAGCAGTAGTCCTCACACCACAGTGTGGTGTCACACCTGACACTCAGGAAGCCCACAGGATAAAGCATGCCCTCTCTTTACCAGCTTATGGAAGATAACTGGGCATTAGAGAGCTCCCAGAGCCCAGGGACTTCAACAACCTCCTCAAGATGAGTGAGGAGGAGTGGTGTTCCATGGGCCCACCTAGACTAAAACTAGAGCACCAGGCAACAGCTGTAATTGCAGGGGAGTAGTATGGACTTCCCAGTGGTGTGTAACCTTTGGCTCAGGAAGCACCACAAGTGGCTGTCTCTGCAGACCCTTCTTTCACAAGCTCAGAAGTGTTTCCCCTGAGTGATGGACATGTACCAGTTTCACTCCAGCAACTACCAGCAGCCCAAACCCAGCTCCAGTACGTCTCTGAAGTTTATCTACTGGCTATGAAGCATGTGATTTTTTTCAGATATTCCAGGTTTTGAGGTGGTTTGTTTTGCAGTGTCCCTTCACCAGTTCCATTTCAAGAAGTTCATCTCAGAGCCCTCAAACAACAGTGACTTCTAATTACTACCTCTCCATATTAGATTTGAACCAGTGACCCAGATATCGGATTTGAACCAGTGACAAAGAGATTAAAGGAACCATTCCTGATCCCATGACCCATCTCCTGAGTCCAGCAGTCCCTGAAGAATGCAATTCATTAACTGAACTGCTTTTGCTGACTGTATTTTTCCAGTGCCTCATAACCTGCATGAAATTACAATATTTTTTCCCATTCTCACTATGTGTATGTCAGATACTTACTTACTCCAGTTATTTTCCTAGCTAGCCTCATAGGAGTTGTGTAAATGACATTATCAAAATTGCATCTCCCTGATTCATTATTTCCAATTTTATAAAATAGCTGAGTTAGTAAAGACACTATCAAAGGGGTTTTTAAATAAACATGCTTAATCTTCCGGAGATTAAAAGATAGTATGGGTGACATATAATGATTATTTTACCCCAAAGCCATCAGAAGTACAACGTACAAGAAAAACACATCAAACAAATAGGCACAATAGAGAGCATTTCAATGAGAAGATAATCACACTTCAGGATTTGCTTCAACTCGGTGGCCTAAATATTGCCCTATATGTATAATAACATGAAAAAGGAATAATAAAAACCTCTAGATTTATACTCACAGTCTGCTTTAAAAAATGAACTGCAACTAATATCTGTACTATTTTTTTAAAAAAATTAATTCTTAGGAGTTCAATCTGTCCAACTGGCAAAAATAAAAATAATTTAGGAAGCTAGAAAATAAAAAGATGATAAATTTTTGTCATTATGCAAATTTTGATTGATAAGAGTAAAATGTCTCTAACCAGATATCAAGAAAATTACACTGTCTGATTATCTTAATATTTTTCCCAGAAAAATGTATGATATGCAGAAGAAACACATGACCTGCCAATGTAGAAACTCATGGGAGGCAGCATAAATTCAACTTTGTAGAGAAGCAGTTCAATTAATAAATCACAAATCCTTCTGCTATTCATTCTGGCTGCAAAGGGATGGCTGATGCAGAATAATGCTCAATTTTCATAACACCCATGCTGGACTATTAGATATAGAGATGTTATTTGGTTCTGTCCAGATCGTCTGTTGGTGTAACTGGCATAAATCAACTGAAGTTAATTGAGCTATGCAGATTTACCCCACTAGCTGGGAGAAAATCACATATTCATTTACAGCATGCCTGAGAAGCTAGGAGAAGGGTGTTTTAAGACATACTGTATTCTTTGAAGTTAGGGACCTGATTAACTCTTTCCAGCAGATGCAGCCACTTTGTGACTAATGGCTTTTCCGCTGACTACATATGTGGATTCATATTCCATAGGGTCCAAGCTTCCTTCCAGATTTTCACTGACACAAGATCTCATTTCTACTGTGCAATTATTCTGTTAATTAAGTTTTCACACATTTCAGTCATGTACACGGTGACATTTCATTTGCCCCCAAATCATTTTGTGAGTACAAAGGGACAAAGTAGGGGAAAAAATAAGAAATGGTATCTGTGTATATAATTACAGTAAAAATTGTGGATCATAGGTCTTGCAAGCTGATTGTCCACATTGCCACCTGACTAGCACATAATCTTAGTAAGACCCAACGTTTTCTTAACAGCTGAAGCCAATGGCGCAAGGAGCCATGGATTACTCAATACTTGGGAAGAGAAGGGTTTTTTGATACCTCTAAAAGAATGCCCTAAAATCCACTCTCCTTGTCTCCCCTCCCCAACCACTTTCCTTTAATACATTTTTCTGAAACAGCTTCAAGCACTGCAATTTCTAATGTACCCCTCTAATAATGTTTGCTTACCTGGTGTTACAATAAAAACTTCATCTCAGGTAAGGAACCCCACCACTGATCCTCTTATCAGTCATCACCTATGAACAGTTTATGCTGTGTTCACATCAGCCTCAGGAGAGAAGTTAAGTAGTTACTTCCTTTCTTCTTGTAGCTTCAGACAATAGATTTTTACTCTGTTTGACTTCTTTCAGGCCAGGCTGTAGGACAAATGCATTAGACATCAGCAGTGGGCAGGCTCACAGCTGCTGCTAGAAAAGCTGTGGTTACTGAGACTGTTTCACTCTGGGCCAATGCTCAGGTCTGTTTAACAGCTGAGAACATCAAGATTCATCACTGCTGGGCAGCAAGAGTTTCCCTTACAATCAAGCACAATACTGACACTGTGTGAGTGTTGGATCAGAGCCCTAAATATCCAGATGTAGATTTAGGCTTAAATACAGGAGGGATCAGGAATTTCACTTACTTTAGTTCAAAATAATACAAAAATTTAATTTTGCTGTTGTTCTGTACCTGTATGGTACCAATAGTTCTTCTCAGAAGTAGTAAAATACATCATACACTAGTTGGCATGAAAAATAATTTAAAAAAAAGAAGCCAGAAAGAATACCAGTTGTTTGACATTCAAACACAACAGTCAGATATTTGCATTGACATGAATGAGCAAGGTTTCTCAGTCATTGCAATGGGAGCTTGCAACGAGATCTAAAGGTTTATTCTACTCTCTTTTTAAAAGACTGCCTGCAAGGTACTTTTTTTTCCTTTTTTAAGCTTATCAATATGTATTTTGGAATTTCTTACTTTTATGTTTAACACATCTTTTTTAAAAAGGAGCACAATAACTTTCTAAGGGTGCTACTTAGATATACAGTGGTACAAAAAGGCAGCCACAGACTGGGAGGAAAGCTTTTGAAAGCCCATGGGAAGTGACAGGGAAGGAAAGTGGATCTTTCTGGAGCAAGTCAGTCTCTAGTACCTTCCCATTGCACCCAGCTGGTGTTTATTGTGCCCTTTCACAGGTGCCAGGCAGTGCCTTGGACTAGGATAGATCAGTGCTAAGGAAAAGCTCAACATTGTACATTATTACAGTCACTCATCAAAATGAGAGCTCTGAGGTCTCTTTTTCCCTTCAGAAAGCACTTGAGTGCATTATCCCACCTTTTAATCAGGCACCACTTCTCTTTTGACTAAAGTTTAACCTAAGGGAAAATCTGAGTACAAGCTGAGGAAAAGAATCCCACCTTTTTGTCAAAAAAGAGCGGTTTGTTCTTGATTTCAAGCATGAGGCAGTTTGATCTCAATAATATTACGCTATTACCTCCTCTCAAATTAGGACATTAAGAATTCTTCCACTTTTGTTTCTGCAGGTCTTCAGCAGGTGGTTCTGGTTTGAAGTATGATTAGCAATCTGTATAAAACCACGGAGCTATGAATAAAAGAGGCAATTAGGGTTACATTCAGGTGAGCACACCAGTCTAAAATAGTAAGGATTTCAATAATTATACAGTTCAAGGATAATATGTATCAGTGTATCCCTTGAGAATCTTCAGTTCATCTCCTGGTCTTTATTTCTAATTAATCCTTGAATTTTTTGTAGATTAATACAATTAACAACAGGGATAAACTTTCTGTAATGTATAGAAAATTAGATTTATAGAGCTTGCTTTTGTTTGCTACGACCATCAGAGGTCTGAGGAAACCCTCTTAAATCAGTTTTAATTTCAGGATTAGTCAATGACATACATGCTTAAACACCTTCTTTTAACCATGCCTAGGGTACCAAATAGATAAATTCAGATTTGTTGAATATTTTTTCAAAAGACTACTACAGAAACCAACATTTGCTACTCCTGAACACTTGCCATATTCTCATTGCACTGTGACTATCCAAAATGAATAGTCAGCATGTCCTTAAAGACATAGACTAATCTTACAAAAATTCAGGCTTAGATATAAACCCAAAAATTAGTACATGAAAATAATGTTTTCCTCACAGAAAGTAAAGAAAGAGAGGCTCTGTAGGGTGAAACTGTATTTGGCATTATATTGATTTATTTTCTCTTCGCTTCTCACCCTTATTGTGCCAGCCCGATGTTTTTTCTAGCTTTTCCAGGTCTTAAGAGCTGGATGTGAACTAAAATATGTGGGTACTGCTCTCACTGCTGCAATTTAGATTTTCCTTTTAATTACCTACAAATGCATATTGAAGTAAAATAAGAAAAAAAATTAAAACAGCAAAATGAGATCAGCTATTCTTATAAAAAGAACTGGTTATGCAATATAAATACTGAAAACTGAGAAACAAAAGAGTAATTTTTAAAAGGATTTTTTTTGAAATCTATATTCCCACTGTCCTCTGTTGATCTGTGTCCATGCCTTCTTTGTTTCCTTCCTCTATTTTCAAAAACATCTGTAGAGCTCTGAAGGACTTAAGAGGTAAACATTTTCTTCTGTGTGGTTATACATTCAAAATGTGTGACTGCAGAGTGAAAGCCTGAAATGAAAGGGCTTATTAATAACATTTTTATTCATACAGCAGTAAGAAAAGGTTTCATTTGTTCATCCCTTGACTGTCTTTTTCTTTTCAATTACCTCTTCTAAAAGGAAGTTTATTGTCATTTCTGGATTCCAGCAGATCTCCAGCTAAAAAGAAAACAAGACAAAACACTTTTAACTTTGGGTAGGTTTTCCTCTGACTTTTTCCCCATCATGTTATCTATTCGTTAAAGAGGCAGCTGGTATGCACCAACTTGGATTGAGAAAACCTAATTTTTTGTGGGCCCGTAAAACTTATGTCTCCTAGCCCTGTTGCCAATCCCCTGCCCTGGGCTGCCTAGTACCAGGATCTCCTTCCAACCTAAGACATCAGGGGGACCTTGCACCTGGGCTCACTAGCAGGGCAAGCTGTCCCTTCTGGGGCTCTCCTGCAGCCCTACTCTTCAGCGTGCCCCACTGCAGAGCTCCCCCAGGCTGTGGGGTTGTGCCCCTGCCACCCTCACCAGACTGCCCCAGTGGCAGGGGTGCAGCAGGAGGGCACACAGGAGCTCAGTGTGATGTTGTGGGGCAGGCTTGATCCTGCTCTAGGGGATCTTTGCACCATTCTCCTCTTTTGTGCTGCTCCTCCCATAGTTTATACTCCCTAAGTCCACAACAGCGTTCCCTGTTTTTTTCTCCAAGGCTCCAGTATATTCCTGCAACACTGATTGTTGTGATGAAAGAAATAGATCTGATTGAACACATCACTGATTTTCCGTTTTCCTTCTGAGATGGGTTGCAGCACCCCAGATTTTGTGAGGCTGTCACAATGAAATGAGAACTTCTAAGCTGAGACAAGCCTTCATTGAAATAGGAATGCAAATTCCTACCAGAATCTAGCAGAAGAGTAACAAAGAAAGGAATACATTCCATCTAAATGAGTCTCCCTTCCAGTCATTCTTTGTGAAGGACTGCCCTATGAAAATGGTTCAGAAGATTTAAAACATCTTACAGTGAAGTAGGTCATGCACTTCGGGACCCATTGAAAATGTATCGTGCTCCAAAATCTGAAATAAATGAATACCAAATCTCTCCGTGACTCTAGGCCTAGGTTAGTGTCAGAAAGCAGATGAGTGGAAAAAGATGAATGCCTCCAGATAGTTTTTATGGATGGTAAATGATTCTTAACCCATCATTTCAAACTGAACACGCAGCCCAGGGCAGAACTTTCTGGCTATTCAAAGAAAGGCTTTTCTTTTTGTTGTAATATTGGAAAAGATCGCCAACATTAATTAATTTATCTTCGCAGTATTTATTGTCTTGCTCTAGGATTTATATGACACTGATACGAATACCAGTTTACACGTGTATTACAGGAGATCACCCATATTTCAGTTCAGGGACAATGTTTCTGGTAGCTGGGTTTGCTGAATGCTAATTAACACTAGCATAAAACACTTATTTCAAAAATGTCCGATAATATCGTGTTTGGCTGGTATAAGAATAAATGGTGCTATTCTTTAAAATCATGAACATTGGTAAACCAATTGTCAAACAGAAGCTTCTTAAATGTACTTCCAGGAAAGCAAATGTCAAAGAAAGAAAAATAGGCAACTGCAAACTCTAAAAAGCAGTAATCATTCAGGTGGTGCTGTAAACCCTTCAAAGGCAACATACCTTTTCCTTGTTAAAGATCTGTAAAAGTTCTCATGGGATCCTGGATCTTTGCTGAGAATATTCAAGACTTCTTGGAGAGACTCTGCCCTAGAAAAATGAGTATTTGTTTTTCTCTAAATATGTTGTCAGAAGTAAGAACATTCCATTTAGAGAAGAACCATATGCAGTTGGATGATTTCACTACATCTCAATATCTTGCTGCTCTTCATCCAAAACATAACTCTACACTTGTCTGGCTTGCCAGTGTTGTACTTTTCTCACCTCTCCCAGGAATCTCCATGATCAGTCTTTAAAATGTCCTGAGGCACAAATAACGGGACAGGAAAAAAGCATAAAACCAGCTGATTTGTGATGGGTTATTTTGTTTCCTCTCTGATTACGCTTTGTTGAGTTGTTAAAGGGTCTGTTATGGGAGAGGTATTGATAACTACCTGACTTTACAGAGACAGTCTAGCCTTTCTCAACTATGGACATTTTGCAGTAGAGTTTATACCCTGAAGTAGGGAAATGAGTAATTAAGCAGCTATTTTCATGGCTCTGTAATTTTATCTCACCTTTCCTTCCTGTGATTTTTCTTAGTCCGATACTTTAACAAGTAACTCACCTCCTCTTTGCAATCCAGAGAGCTGTTATTTTTTAACAAAGCCAACTGATTGCTGCCAGCCTCCTATTTAGCAGCTATTTCAAGTATTTATCCCAGCATATAACATTGTCTGTAAAGAAAGATATAGCTGCACATGGAGCAGGTCTGTGTCATTGCCTACTCTCTCTGAAGCTTTGTTTAATACTCCTTTCCTCTTGAGTCTGGTGTGCTTAGGAAACCCAGATTCAACCTTTTGTTCTAGCAGAGATCTAACATGTCCAACATAAGAAAGAATATCCTTCTAGTCATCAAGCCATGGGCTAGGCCGGGCCAGACCACCTTCTGTTTGTCCTGTTGCACGTAGACAAGAAGGGCAACCACGAGGACATTACCCCAGAAGGGATTGCTACTCTCCCTTTGCAATAGTTGCTCATTTCCAAATTTTCCCATGTGTTAGCACAAATGCTTATGCTGCCACATAAAGACATGGATCACTGAATGAATCTGATTAATAACTGATGTGCTATAAAATGTATAAAACTGAATAGATTTCCAACCAGTCTACTGTTAATGAGCACTGGTTAAACAGAATATTTGCTCTGTGGTGGGTTGACTCTGGAAAAACAACGGGTGCCCATCAAAATCACTCTATCACTTCCCACATCAGCTGGAAAAGAGGAGAGAGAATATATCAGAAAGTTTCATGGATCAAGATAAGGACAGAGATCACTCACCAGTTATTGTCATGAACAAAACAGACTTGACCTGGGGAAAGATTACTTTACCTACTACGAATCAAATTAGAAGAGGATAAGGAGAAATAAGAACAAATCTTAAAACATCTTCCCCCTACCCCTTCCTTCTTGCCAACCTTAAGTATATTCCTGACTGGGGAATGGGGGCTGCAGTTTGTCACAAGTAGTCTTTGCCACTACATCCTCCTCAGGGACAGGACTCCTCACAGTCTTGCCCTGCTCCAGCATGGGAACCCTTCCACAGAATACAATCTTCCATGAACTTCTCCAAAGTGAGTCCTTGCCACAGTTCATTATGACCTGCTCCAGCATGTGACTCTTCCATGGAGTTCAGTCCTTCAGGAAAAGGCTGTTTCAGGGTGGGTCTCTGCGAGGTTACAAGACCTGCCATCAAATTTGCTCCAGCACAGGCTCCTCTCTCCATGGATCCATAGATTCTGCCAGGAGCCTGCTGCAGTGCAGGCTTCTCCTTTGGGAATCCATCTGGTCCTGCATGGAGTTCCCCAGAGGCTGCAAGTGGATCTCTACTCCCTGTGGATCTCCATGGGCTGCAGGGGCACAGCTGCCTCACCATGGTCTGCACAACAGGTTGCAGGGAAACATCTGCTCCAGCACCTGGGAGAAGTCCTCCCCCTCCTTCTTCACTGAGCTTGGTGTCTTCAGCGTTAGTTCTCACATACTCTCAACTCCTCTCTTCTTTGGCTGTAGTTGCTCTTTGCAGGTTTTTTTACCCCCTTCTTAAGTACTTTACCAGTGAGACACTACTACTGCCACCGACAGGCTCGGCCTTGGCCACTGGCAAGTCTGCCCTGAAGCTGGAATTGACTCTGCCAGACACAGGAAGCCTTAAGCATCCTCTATCAGAAGTCACCCCTGGCACCCCTGCTGCTAAAAACTTGTCACACCAACTGAATATACATAATTTTTATGCTTAAAACTACATTTTAATTTTGGTAAGAAGCTTGTTTGAATACTATTTATATGAGATGTGGTCCTGTGATTAAGTGCCAGAAGGAACAAAAACTGAACCTTGTGAGAAAAAATTCCTTAAAGAAGCCAGTCAGAGAATGATAATATCACCAAAAAAATTCCAGCACGTACTTATTTCCTGACATTGTGAGTCATTGGAGTTCCATGTTTACTTTGCTATGTCAGAACAGAGATAAATGACACCGAAATATCAAATTAATTGCTTTGCAGTCAGCAATCCATCTGCATGATGTATTGGATTACTCATTAGCTGACCACCATTTCTAGAATACGTTGCTTTCTAAATTACATTCAATTAGTTCCAATTATCCTAATTTGAACCTAAGACCCCTCTCCTCAAGATATTATCCACTGAAAGAAAATAAGTTTTGACACTAATCTCCATACATTTTTTAATGCACTACTTCTGCATAATCCA
The DNA here is from genome assembly GCF_963662255.1 of Cinclus cinclus. Classification (NCBI taxonomy): domain Eukaryota; kingdom Metazoa; phylum Chordata; class Aves; order Passeriformes; family Cinclidae; genus Cinclus; species Cinclus cinclus. The sequence goes on along the minus strand of NC_085048.1, from coordinate 74,564,273 downwards.
AGCAAGAATATGTCATTACACTAATCTCATACTTATTATTTTCAGACACTCAAATCTGAATCTTCATTGAATGAGGAGGTAAGATTAGTGTGTCTCATTACCACACATAAACCCTTCTGCAACTGTGTTTTACACCTGGGCAGTTAAAGTGCCAACCTTTTTGAAAGGAAGAGAAAACAGTTTAAATATCAGTCAAAGAATTTGACATAATGTGGTTTGAACATCTTGGCAAGATCATCAACCATAGAATTAGTTGCTGAGTGATAGCACAAATGTGGTACTCTAAAAGATTCAACATATCTGGAGCTTATCTCATGCTCCACTGAAATTCCTTAATGCATCTACACTGAATGCTGTGATTTCAGAGAAACAAAAATTAAGATTTTACATGCCCATTTACATGCAAATTATTGCAAATAAATTGAATTACCAGTCCTTCCAAAAAATTAATTTTGGCCAGACGTTCTTGAGCAAGTTAAATAACTATAGCTGTGATGTGTTCTATGCAAAACCAAGGGAGTTTTTTTATCAGAGATTTTCCAGAAAACTCTGATTATTACCTTAAATCTCAGAGTAAAGGGATTATGATTTACTTCTATGGAAAGGATTGAAAACCTGTAATAGATCTTGGTGGTTTAAAAATTAGGCATGACAGCATTTATATTTCAGATGCCAGATTCCAACAATTTGTCTGGACTCTATAGGGAGGACTAGAAAGTAAAAACAATCTAAAAACATGGAATCTTCTCTTGCTGTGGCACTATGCACCAGCAGAGAATAGGGACATTATATTTGGAGCCTGTTCCTGAAGCACAGCCTTTTCTTTCTCAGAATTCATTCAAGTCTCTGGCCATTCATTCATTTGATGCCATTCATTCATTTAGTGACTGGCAAAAGGAAAAAACATGTTTAGGTAGCAGTGGTGGTGATGATAGTGGCACATATTGCTCACTTTACATTTAACATAAAATATAAAAACATCCTATAGAGTGAGAGCTGGTATCCCCTTTCACTGTTGTTCCCCTTTTCTCAGCTGTAGCATTATGTCCCCATTTTTCCATGCCTTTCTCTCTGCCTGTTTTTGACTTGCATAAATTTCCTGTATTTCTCATTTTTGCAGGAAAATAATTGCTATATGACATGCAGAATGTACCTCTTACTCCCATATGGTATTTAGGACACCTTCTTTGGAAGTGGCAAATGTAGTTTTGAATGTTCTCTGATCCAGGAGTGAGACAAAGCCAATTTCAAGTTCTATCCACGAGATGCTGCCTTCTCACCATTGAAATTAAGCTGTAGTTTGTGTTTTGGGTGAGCCCAATGCTCCCAGTGTACCCTAACTGAATTATGAGACTCTCTATTGGTCAGAACCACTGAGAATGCTGACATAAAGTTCGGAGTTTTCCTCATTGATATTCCTATTTTCCTTCTACCTCTGAGACACATTCACATCCCAAGTATCACACAATGCTGCTGTCTTTTGAAAAGCCACCAGTTCATTAATAATTTCTAATTAACACTGTGACAGACCAAAAATCATATTTAAGGATGCCAAAGGAAATAATGAGACAGATTTTTTTCTTCCCTGAGCTGTTTACAAACAAATCACAGTAAAAATGGAGCAGTATTGCACACTGTGTTTCACCTCAGAGTGGATGGGAACACGGATAAATGAAATTGCTTGAGTACACTCACACGGGAAGCACAAGTCAAAACTGGAAAATTCAGCCAAAGTTGAAGTCCCTGGTGGTGCCTTAGCCCCCAACCCTCGTCTCATCTGTTGGACTGACATTTTCTGAACAAAACAAATTTTTTCCAATGCTGAATCAGATTCTAAAAAGTAGCCTAGATACAGAGAGATCCTGCCCCTAGAATACATTCCCAGCTTCAGGCATAGTTGTGGTGGGTGCTGAAGGATCAGCTGCAGCCTAGGATTTAAATTCTAGCCTCTCCCTATTTCAGGAGTAGGGAAGTTAGTCCAGACTAGATTTCACCTGGCTAAGATGACCCAGTTGGGGTGACTGCTGGTGTGAGGGGGAGTGATGTACTCAGTTCTGCTCATGCTCTGTCCCACCCCCTGTGTGCACCTGTGTGGCAAATGACATCCAGTAATGATCCCCTAAGTCATCTCTGCTTGCTACCCTTACCACATTTGGAATGAATGCTCTGGAAATGCTGCTTGCTACATGACATCCTCTCCCTTCCTTTGCTTGTGGTTCACTTTTCCCTTTTCTTTGGAGCACAGAAGAGTCCCTTGGATTGATGCAGACATATAAGAAATTATATAAACTTTGTAATCTGTAACATTGAGTTGTCTACACATACACATATATATGTTCTTATTATTGAAGTGTTTTTATTTAATCTAGTTAGTATTTCTTTTGCATTGTACAGGTTTCTAAATCTATTCTCAAATGCTTTTTACCTAAGTCTCAATGTCACCTTAAATTCAAATGTCAGTGTATTTGTCCAGGCCTACTTGCAGAACCAGCCAGCTGAGAAATAGAGCACGAATTCATTACCAAATCATACCTACCAGAACTGACCTTATAACCTACATGAATCAAAAGAAAAGTCTTAGCTTGGCTGACTTCTGTGAAACAACAGATAGCCAACACAGTCAAAGACAGCAAGATTCCCAAAACACAAAATGTTGTTATCAATCACGTTGCATCAAATAAAAAACAATGATAAGAAAAAAAATAGAAATAACTCACTGAGACTATTTCAGTGAATTTGGCAGTTGCTTACTAGCTTAAAAAAATAAAGGCAGAGTTAGTCTTTATCAGTGTGGAACTGTAGAGTCACATAATGACAGCCTACATGTTTTCACTCTAGAGAAGTAAACATTTTACAGCATGAAAGAAATTGCTGCAGTGACCCAGGGGAACTACCAGTGTTTCTTGGATGAGGACAATTAACCAAACCAATATAGTTAATTTTGCCACAGGTTTTAAATGATCTAGAAAGCAAACTACACACTTCACCTTAGCAGACGTAACTTGGGTACTGCAACAGAAGAAAATTTCAGTACAACCCCACAGCAGCCAGGGCTGCAAATGAAAGGCCAAGACACCTGCAGGAACAGATTTGCATGGATCCTAACAGCACCACTGAATTTCTATTAGCTGGCTTCAGCAGGGACCAGCCTAAATGGGCAAAGGCCAGCACTGTGGGACACCCCGGTTGGCACCTCTGTCACCACTGGAACTGTGGAGAGCCAAATACGTCTGTAATCACCTGCATGCGGTGCCTTCCCTCCCTGGAAGGCTCTCCTGATGTACATCTGCCTCAAAACAGGCTGTGCCTTAAGTAAATATTAGTAAAAATTAAGTGTAAGTAAAAATTAAGCAAATATCCATACCACAGATTAGGAAGTAGAGGTCCATGGTTTATCCCTGCTTATATAACAGGACATTAATGCAACTGGTCTCTAACAGCCATCCCTACTTGATCTTGATTCCCACACAGCTGTGCATAGAATGGTTTTAGAAATGACCATCTTTGCGAGCCACTCACCCTCAGAAGTAGTGAAGAAGGAGAAGCACCCATGGCTGCCCTCAGCAAAAAGACCCACAGCATTCAAGCAGGTGGCACTCCAAACCTGTGCCATAGTGTCTGGGACATAAGCACACCCAAGCTGGTTAAAATGGTAGTGGTTAAGGCACGTGGCTGCGCCAGGGAGTTGCTGCCTGCTGCTGCCCTGTGCTAATGAGGACAAGGCTGTGATGGATGCATGTGCCCCATGCTACCCAGCCAGCCCACAGCACAGCTACAGTGGGAAAACACCACTTGCACAGAGCCTGTGCCTTTGTCAGGAGCATTTCTTTCCTCCTTTTTAACTAGATGACAGGGACCAATTAAACTAATGAGCCTCACAAAGTATTTCCCCTGGCTAACAACAGCCTGTATTAATGTTTGCAGAAGTGCAGCATTTGGGCCGTAAGCTTTCTTATTAGATGGTAACGCTTTGCAAGATGCTTAAACACCCTAAGAAATTCTCCAGCTCTTAGACTAGTACCTTTGTCATGTGTAACAGCCCCTCTCATTTCCCCTGGCTGACTGTACTCCAGCACCCTGTAGATGTGGGCACCCAAGCAGCGCAACTGTCCCTGCCCAACACTCAGTTTCTCATAGAAGAGCCATAGAGGACTATATGAATCCCAGCCAGGCATTTTCTCTTCTGTGAATAGAGCCCAATTTTGCAATTGTCTCATCTAGTGTTTTTTGGTTGAGGAGTGAGTTTTTTGTTGGTGGTGGGTTTTTTTTGTTTGTTTGTTTTGGTTTGGTTTTTTTTGTGGGGAAAGCTTAAATTAAAAATATAATCCATTCCAGTTTAATCTCCCACAACTGGCTAAATCAGGTTTGGAATGAAAGATGCAGGTTTACTCTTTCAAGATATCTTGCTTTTATAACTTTTGTAATAAAGTATAGTGAAGAAAATTTCTCTGTTGAACTTGATAAGCTTCTGCTTAGAAGAGAAAAAATAGGTAACTATTGACTTTGGCTTGGATTCTTTCAGCTTGCTCTAATTACCAATCTTATTATATTCCAGTAAAATGCCAGACTTTCAAGTGTGTTGTAAATGCAAACAGTGAAGAGAAATTAAACATGGCTATAACACCAGAAAAAAAGAATTTATTAACTTTTTCAGTTCCTATTTTAGTGCTCCATCAAGCACATGCCATATTGCAATGGATACAGGCCCTGGAATTTAGATTTAGATCTGAATCTGCTTGCCTTCCAAATCAGGGCCTTTCCAGAACTGTGGCTGCCTCCCAGGCCCATTGCTGAAGCTAAACCCAAAGTACCATTGCACATCCTAGACTCAATTTCTGTAATTTGTGGGCAAATTTTATTTTTTTTTTTTTTTGTCCCTTATGAAACTCTTGGAGTGATAAGCAATCATCACTGAGGTTGCAAGACTGTAACAGATTAGCTATCTCAGGCTCTCCAAGCACACCTGTGTAGTAACTTTTCTAGATATGACTTGGGTGTCTGTGTCATTATTACAATGTGTTTTGATCAGCATTGATGCCAGGGAAAAACTGCCTGGTCATTTTGGTGGGAAGTTAGTACAACCATGATCCAAAGTTTCTTGTTCAAAGACCACGTGAGAACCAGGATGGACAAACGAGCAGATGCACAATCAGAGCTCTCCATTTGTGTGCAAAGAAAGCACAGAGCACTTTCCGAAGAGTCTAGTACTTTATGCAAGAAAATCAGGCTAAAGAGAAAAGAGGCAAGAGGTCAGCATACCCTCAGATACAGGCACGACCACAAACTTCCAAAAGGGATATGATCAGACCGAAGGTGGAATAAGACAGGACTTTTGCTCTTTTTGACAAAGCTTGTAACTTGTGCAATTAATTGACTAGAATCAACACACTTCTTCAGAGCAGGAACTTCCAATTCTGGAAGAAAACAGTTGACTGAAATCAGGTCTCAGACTCCAAGGATGCAAAAGCAATATGAAAAAGGCACCTTAGCAAATTTTAGAACTGCATTGATCACTCCAGCTTTTCATCTTACTTTAAGGTGCATAAGTAATCCTCTATTAATCACCATCCTTTCCTTGTTTCACTACTGCTCAGCTTTAGACAGAGACTTCTAAGCACTTTGTGAGATTGCTGCTGGCAAAACATTACACTGGAATGTTCCCCAGTTGTCCTCACCTTGCAAAGAAAGGGAGCTTGGACTTACATAGAAGGTGCTCAGCTCTTAATGAAATAGTTAATTTAGAAGTCAATAAAACCATCTAAACCAGAGAAGTGGCATCCTGGGAAGCCAGATGTCTTTCACATCTCAAATGATATGCCAATATCACAGCAAACCCTTGCATTTGCATATCACTTCGTCTCTAAACACAGCAGAACATGTAAACTTATTTAACTTCATAGTATCTACATCAGCTCACCTGTTGTAAAGATGAAGATATTTACCAAGATCCTGGACCTGCAAGGAGTTACCCAGATGACATTACCCTGACATCAATGGCAAGAGTGTCTGCCAATTTGGCAAGACAATGCCCTGACAGATAATGCCAAGGACACAGAGAACAGTGATCAGAATAAAAATTTTAATTCCAAAAAGCAGTTTCATTCAGGACATGTCCTTAAATTTGAGGATTTACTTTTCTGTTCCAGGAACTGGATACAGGGTTCCTGATCAATTTTGCTCAAATTCTTGTAATTAAATACAATCTTAAAAACTTGATGACAATAGTTCTTTCAATTCATTCTAAAGACCAATTTTATCTTGCATTTTGGTATTGCTATTGAAATCAGTGAGATTTTTACCATTAATTTCAGTATGATAAAGATCAAGGTTTTAATACACATACTAAATTTTAATTGACTAAGGTAGAAGAATTAGGCTATTGTTTGCTTTGCTCTCACCTGAGGTTTTTTTGCAAAACAATGCCTTTCATTTTACTTCAGTGACTGCCAGCTGTTCTGAACAGCGTGTGCTTTTCCATCTAAAAGCTAAATATAATGTAAATTACAAAAACTCTCCAAAGGCATTTGCCAGGCTTGAGACTTCTTTTAACAGACAGTCAGTAACAGTTTCAAGTTGCTCACAACACTCTGAAATCAGCTACAGACAATGATTGTTTTTATTGAAAAAAATAAAATTATCACAATTATATTATATTGCATTCTCTTATACTTGGAACTTGAAATTGGAGCTGTGCTGAAAAGAACAGAGTGCACAAACTGATTTAATATACACCAATATTTGAAATTAAACACCCCAATTTACACCCATCAACTTTATTTACACATTGGTCACTTAATAACTTTTAAAGATCATGCCAAGGGAAGACAGCTACATGGCAAACACTGTATTATTGCTGTCCCAAATTCCAGTTTGGGTAAACAATATTCCACCTGTGTTTTGATATGACATGCTGCTTTCTTCACTTCAGCTTACATGCTGTTGAAAAGCCTTATTGAATACTTTGAGATCCTGTCCTCACATCATAGCCGCTGAGGTCCTCCTTACTGTAAAATAACACCACGTTGCTGCTGTCTAGGTAGCTACACTCAGTAACTTCAGGCTGAAAATTTGACTCATTTGATGTATAAAATACTGGATATATAAAATACTGAATCTAGTGTAATGTAATAGTAATAAGAGCAAACAAATGACAACCCCCCTAAATCATGCTTTCATAGTTACTCTTGCTGAAACTCACTACAAAGATGTGTTCCCAGTGTTTTTGGGAATGTAAGCATTAAGAACTTGATAGCATTGCCAGATTTTGGGGTTTGGTCACTAGTCACACTAGAAATCACAGCTTTAGCAGAAGCTCAGTGGAGAAAGCTTTTTCAAACAAAAATTATATATCATATATTTGAGCTGTCATCCTCAGAGCTCACTAGCATATGAACTCCCTGAAAGACAGATCAATTTTGAAGCAAGCTTACATAAGACCCTGCAACTCTGCAGGGCGTGGAACACTTTCTGCATGACCCAAGGGGGTACTAAAGGCACCAATCACCCTGTAGATGTGTTCTATATTAGAGCATAATGAAATAGTATACAGGAGGCTCTACTTCAAGTAAATCACTATCCTACAGTCCAGTCTAAACCTTTCCTCAACCTGTGTATCTCTGCACACACACACACACAAATTTGTAAGCTCTTGTCAGCACACGGAGGCAGAGGTCTACAGCATTGATCTTTTTGTACTGCAGAACACTGTATAGCTTGCAAAGTCTTTTCTGATTATATTCCTTCCCTGCTTAACTCGGCTCTTTCAAAGGTAAATTTCTTTCAAAATTTACATTTCTTAGCACATTTCTATATTAAGAAACCCCCAAAAACCCACACCCCAAATGAACCCCAAAACCCCAGAAAGACAAAGCCCCAAACACAAAAAACAAAAGCAACCCCCCACTTCGTTATAAACAGTTGATTGAAGCTGAGGTAGGAGAGGCCTGAGGGCAACAAACAAATCCCCTCCACTTCAGAATGAAATGCAATGAAACCTGCAAATTAAGAGAGGATTCTGCATTGTGTTCTGATCCATTTGCCTGATATCCTGACATTCCTAGTGCTCCTCCATATTGTCCCTACTGTCAGTGGGGAGAAAGAGGTAGCAAGCAGAAAAGAACACCTCATCTACTTTAGAAATTTGTGCCACAGAAAAGGATTGATTGATTTTTAAAGGTGCTTGGCTCTCTCTACTGGTCACCAAAGGAGATGAGATAATTTGCTTTGATGATTAACAGTCAAATTTTACTAAGTTTCTGAGGGAAGACCCACCCCCTAAAAGACTTTCTAAAAGGGTCACTGTTTAGATGAGCCTAAGTTTCTTCCAGAATGTCATGGACACATATACTACATGCAAGTGCACAGAGTCAGCACCACCCCTCAGCTCTGCTTTCTCCCTTTGTGGCTGTGTTTGAGAAGGGAAGCCCAGTAAGATTTCTAGGTCAAGATAACGTTCCAGTATCTTGGCCATGAGACTGGGTCCTTCAGAAAATCAGAATGTTGAAAAGAGCCTGCTTGCATTATTTCATGAAGAAAGGATGCAGAAAAGAACAATTCTCTCCTCAAGTCATATTTTTACCTTAAAATAAGACATGTAGGAAGGCCTTGCCTACATAATTGAAATATTGAGCTATCAAAGGTGAAAATTTGCACTCTTGGTTCCCTTTCAACATCTTTTTGAGGGACGCAAGAGAGGAAGCCTTCAGAATACATTGGCTGTGAAACTCCAATGAAGTAATTTTTAAAAAATATTATTCAATTTGCTTTATAACTTACTGGTTTGGGATATATACCCCTAGCCACTGTTTGGAAAGAACAAATAGTGTATGAGGTCAACAAGGAAGAAATAGCTTGTATAATGTTCTTTCCTTTGATTTCCTGCAGAAACCCTCAAATCTTCCTCTTCAAAGGTATCATTTACTATTGATCTCTGCTGCAGCAGAAAGCATATCCTAACTCATATGCTCAAAAAAAAGCTGAAAATTAGAGCAGGGTGGTAAACAGAAATCTCCTTTTGAAAATCAGGCTGAGATTTTGCCATTCAAACTTGGTCTTTATGCAGTAAAAGAAAGAGAGGTGAAATCCCATCAGCAAATGTTTAAAGCCTGTATCTGAGATGTGCAAAACCCAGGCTGAAGTCTCTATCTGACCTGCCCACAGCAGCTTTCTGAACCTGTCCATTACATACTTTTGCTTGGAAAGCTCTGACTCCCATTGAATCTGCTATGGATTCAAACACTCTCAATGCCTCCCATTACAACTTTTCCACTTCATATAAAAAAAAATTAACTATTTTTTAGCCCAGACATAGTGCTTGGATTTGCTTTTTCATCTTCCAAATCACAGGTAAGAGGCTGAACCACTTGGTTGTGTTTTGTGCAAACTCCAGAAGAGATTAAGAGAAAAGCTGAATACAGATTTCTGGATAAAGATCGTATTAGGTCTCAGGAAGATCCAGGTGAAAAAGATGCCTTTTGTTTCAGTATTTTAATACCATTTTATTATTTTTCAGAACCTAAACACCGGAGCCCTGATAATGTTGGAGTGACTCTGTATCTCTAGCTAAGCATCTAGGACCACACTGAAAAATGTCCTGTTGTGTTTTTCAATGTTTGTTCAAAGTTGAAGAGAACATGATACTAAAATTTTGTGAGCCACCTTAATGCAGTTTTGAGTTGCCTCTTCTGGCAAATGGCATATTTATAGATGTTTGCATAGAGCAATACATTCTAAGTTTGTTAGCAAATGGCAAAAACTCCATGAGGTCCAGAATTTATATATACATCACTGTTCTCTGTCCAGCCTTGAACAAATGGTTTTGAGAGAGCCAAGACATTGTGAAGGGAGCTATGAATTTTATCCAGATGTCCCAAGACACAAAGAGAAGAAGAGCAATTATCATCTGCTGGTGCAGTTTATTTTAGGAGGAATTTTTTGAGCTGAGTTGGGTTGAAGACAGACAAGGACAGGAAAAAATACCCATAATAACTTCAAATCCTGACAAATTGCCTTGGGGAACTTTTGTACTTTGATGAGCAGCATGAATTTTAGAAGGTTTTGTAGTTGTTGTTTATCTTGTTCAAGATCCCTTTGGATTCTGGTGACTGTGGTTTTATTAAAACCTACCCTATTGTTGTGAGGGCTCCTGAGCTGATGGCCTTGGGTTGAATGCATGCCTTTACAAGTGGCTTGAAATCACTCACTGTCACACTGACTCTTCTGTTTCATTTTCTGCTTACTGAGCACAGAGCGGAGATGGATGCTTTCACTGGGTCTGTCACCTGCAAAGCCTTCCAGGGAGGGCCCAGAAATAAACATGGTGATTTTTCTTTTGTCCTACTGATTCCAGAGGAAGTCAACATCTTCCAAATCCCCATAGAATATTCTGTGGTTAAAGGAAAGGATTCATCTCACCTATCTTTTTGCACGTTAACAGTACATGCATACCTTTACAGTAAAGCTACAGTACAGAGATGGCTCTTTCACGTGAAGGTATCCAGAAGTGAGGCACACTGTGCCATTTCCCATGTCACTCCAGTGTTTTCTCCCACACTGCACTTCCAGAATAGTTCATATCCATTTGTCTGATGGTGGGAGCAGAGCCCCACTCAGTGCTACCTTTTCTTTAGTTCCTATTATTTTCCTTTGAATATGTGTGATGCCAGTGATCAAAGCTAGTTCCTTTTCTTCCTCTGCATGACATCCTATCAGTGAATGACCCGAGGGGTGTGCAGCTCGCAGACCACGCGCCCATCAGGTGAAACCCAGAAAAGCCAAGCAACTTCTTTAGCAGACTTTCATCAGAGGGCTGTTAAGTTCTAAAACAAACAGAGAATAGCAGCTTTGATTTTCTCTGGGTATGTGGAGTTAAAGATCTGAAACTCTACAAAGAAAATAAAAGTGGGAGAACCCTTCAAAGACGGAAAGAAATGGGAGAACAAAGATGATTTCTCCGAGAAATGCCAAGTGAATAACCCGTTGCTCTGGATTAGACCAGGTTGGAAAAGAGCTACTCTTTACTCTGACATACTCCTTACCAACAAAAGCTAAATCTATGGTACCGGGGTGGTGCTACCTTTATGTTGTGCCCTCACTGCTGACTGGTGAAGCAAAAATTCTGAAGTTTCTAAGCATAAAATGGAGTCAGAGGGGCAAGTTTCCCCCAGGGTTAGGATTGCCTTTTCCCATGTATTCCAATCCACAGAAATTTTAGATGTTTCCTTCATAACAATCCATCTCTCTGAATATTTTTTCTTAATTTTTTGCTTTACAAAAATTTCATGGATTGTAAAATTATAAGTCCAGGGTAAGTTGAATTATGTCTGACCAAACAAAAACCCCAAACCATTCACTTCACACCTTAACAAAAAAGAAGATAGCTTATTTTCTAACTTGTTATTTTTCTTCTCCAATATACCATCTCCTTCTGGGGCAGTTGCTACTGATTGTAATGCAGGGTTTGTTAATTTAGGGATTTATTTCTGGTGACTTTTTTTTATTAAGATTAAGATAAAAGTCAAGAAATACTTTCACACTCATTGTCGGGTAGCTTCCCAGTCTCTTTCCACCTGAGTCACCATTTAAAAGAAAAAAACCTAAAAATCTTATGTGCATTAATATGAACTTCCATGTCCCCTAGATATATTAGCACTGTTTTAAAGCTGGTCTTAGTCATAAAAACTGCATAACTGGTCCTCTTTCAACAAAGGTTTTGACCTTTTTACATAAAAGAAGTTTTTACATCGGGAAAAAACTCACCACATTAAAATTATAAATTAAGAAATTGGGTAATACCCCACAATTTTTTTTTCTTTGGTAAAGGAAAATCTCTCTCAAAATTAGTCATCAGGGACCAATGGAAATGTTCATATTTTCAGACTAAAGAATGCTCCTTTGCTGAAGTTCTGGAAAACTTGAGAGAAGAACAGTAATTAGTATGCAGACAGAGGAATGAGAATCATAGCATCACTTAGATTGGAAAAGACCTTTAAAATCATCAAATCCAACCATAAACCCAACACTGACAAGTCCACCACTAAACTATGTCCCTAAATGCCACATCTACACATCTTTTGAATATCTTCAGGGACGGGGACTCAACCACTTTCCCCACTGCAACCTTTCTCAATGCCTAACAACCCTTTTGGTGAAGAAGTTTTCTCTAATATCCAATTAAAACCTATCCACGCAGAGCTTGAGGCCATTTTCTTCCTGTCACTTGGTACCTGGGAGAAGAGACTTATCCCTACTTGGCTATGACCTTCTTTTAGACATTTCTAGAGAATGACTAGGTGCCCCCTGAGTTTTCTTTTATCCAGGCTAAAACATCCCAGCTTCCTCAGCTGCTCCTCATCAGAATTGTGTTCCAGACCCTTCAGAGTTGCTGTTCTCTGATCTAGCTCAAACACCTCAATGTCTTTTTTGTTTTAAGGGGCACAGAACTGAAGACCAGGCTCAAGGGGTGGCCTCACCAGTGCCAAGTACAGAAGGGCAGTCATTGTCCTACTGGCCACAGTGCAGAAGCCAAAAATTATATTCACTGCAACTACAAAGTGGGAATAAAGATAGAATGAAAAGTTGTTGCAGGAGATACCTCTCAGGTCACATCGTATGTAGAGCAAGAGAATGGTCAAGATTGAGTTTTGTGACCATTTAGAAATCAAACTCTTCATACAAGTATTTTAAATAGTTCCAGTATCTTCACTTCTATGTAGTCACCTGTTACCTGCTTGTTTCAGTTACAAGAAAAAAATAAAGCTCCTTCTTCAGTTCCTACCATGGCTCTACTGCAGCTGTGGGAAAGCAAATATAGTCTCTCTTCCTCCATGTATCACTGACAGAGTTGTCAGCTGAGCCCCCAGCTGCAGATTCTTTATTGGTGGTGATAATGTGAGAAGCAGAAGGGAACACAGCTTGACCTTCTGCACCCAGGCTATTGGGTTCCCAGGCTATATGAATTCCTATTAGGAAAAAAAAATCCCTTTATTCATAATCTTAGCAAAACTGATAATGAGACAATAAAGAACCAACGGGAAGCCCCTGCAGTCAGCCATAAGGGATTTTATCTGACTCCACAGGATATGCAGTAAGGAGTAAAGAGATAAAAGGAGAGTTTAGTGGGATCAAATCCAATGGGATTGCACAGCAGGTATGTACTTCCTATATGGCAAAATATTACAGAAAACTGTGGAAAATCATCAGTTATTAATGTGCAGTTGGTACGAGAAAAACAAAGATTGGGCACCGATGAGATATTCTGCCTTGCTACTTGCCTCAAAAGATTGCCCTTCTCTGGACACACTAGAGAAACAAAAAATCCTTCATTTAGTGAGGTGCCCAAAACTGGACACAGTACTCGAGGTGAGACCTCACCAGTACTGAAAGTCCTATTTTCAGAGATTTGTAGTCATTATGGATAAATTGTTTCCCACTGTATAAAATACTATATATCCTGAATAACGACTTGCACTCTCTAAGAAAAAGTATTCAGGAAGCACACACTCTAAAGATGCATCAGAAGTCCTGAGTGATTTCTGGTGTGCCTACATTAGTATTTCCATTTGTTTTAGCAAAACTTAGCATGTTTTGTTTCACATTGCAGAGCTGTTCTGGCCCTGAATCCCCTGCAGAGGAAACTAAATCAACAGCTGGAAGACCCCCATGTGCATAGACTGTGAGGGCAAATAGCCCAGTTTCTCCTTTTTTGGGGGGTCCCTCCCCAGAGGCGCCAGATTGGGGTATCATTCTGCTGCTGCACCACAATAAAATTGAAGTATGAGACTTTGCTATGGGAAATCTGGGGTCACGCCATTAAGGAAACTTAGCCTGACTGTGTGAGAGTGAAGTGTGTAGGGAATCAAGTGGAGCAACCAGTGGCTGACTGGAGCTACTTGCTCAGAATGGCTTCAATCCCAGCAGCTTAAACCACTGGTGGTGGGAGTGTGACTCCCAAAGTGCCTCCTAAACAGTCAGACAGGGAAGTTTCTTTAACAGTTCTTATCAAGGATGCTGTTAAAGACCACAAACATGCCTTAATTTGTAGTATAAACATGCCAAGAGCATTTACAACTGTAATTTGTTCCTTATGCCTGGTCCACATTTTTTCCAGCCTTCCTTAGACTAACACAGAGGTAAATTCCCTACCACTTTAATGTCACTTCCTTATTGCAAGTGCAGGTAACTCAGAGCTTTGTTTCAAAGTGAATGTTTCAGAAATCGACTTTATGCTCATAGTTTTCTGTGTTTTTGGGCAAGTCACAAAAATTCCATGCATTCTTTTTCCACCTCTTTAAAATAAAGGCAATCTTTCTTCTAAACCCCTGTAAAGCAACCAAAAACTGCCATAGCAGTATTAAAGCAGATCCCAAAGACCTGAAGTTTCCCCATGAAAAGTTGACCGATATTGCATCTTCCTAGTCCTGTCCAAAAACTGCTGGTAACAATAAATTCATATTTTCTGTACTGAAAGCTTTGCGCTTGCTGAAAGACAAAAGCACAAAATTGTGCGAAAGTGAAAAATATTTCAGGCTCTAATAAAATGACTTTTTGGTTTTCCCAAGAACATTATGGAGAGCTACTTTTTTCCCATTTAATTCAGACAGTTTTTCCATTTCTCTGTCAGTACAGACACACACAAGATCAATTCACATCTGTGCAGGATCTTTCTACCCACTGTGTTTAATTTTTTTGGTCAAGTCATAATTTAAATACATGAATAAACCCCTTTCTTCCTTCATCTATGTTCCAAATAACAACTGCTTTAATTAAAAAGAGTATAGGATTTTCTGGGTAGCTTGCAACTTTAAACTTAGAAATTAATTACAAGTAGTCACTCCTGCTGTCAAACCACCCTACATTTCCCCAGCTGAAGCCCAAATCACACAAAATCCAGTTAGAGGCTATTATAAAGCCATCTTTTCATCTCCTCATTGGTGAATGTTGTTTGTCTTTTTTAGCTTTAACCAAGTCCTTTATCATTTTGAATGCTTCTCTAAGTCACCTTGAAATCTTCCCTTTTGCAGAGAAAAATCCATCAGCATTTGCCTTTCCTCTCTTCATTTCCCCTGAACAAACATTACTCATTTATCTCAAACTGCCTTTTTGCAACAAGTCTCACAAAAAGTCACTCGAAAAAGTATAGCACAGATGTTCCACATGAAAATCTTTGTTCAAAGACTTTTTTTTACTTACTTCCTTCTCATATTCTGAACTTTCTCAGAGCTATTTTGAGGGCTGAGCTTCTGTGCTATTGTAGGAATACATGTGTATATATATATATATATTTGTATGTATGTATGTATATTAATTGTGTCATAAATCTTTAAGTAGGTTCTTGAATCAATTCACTGGCCCTAAGCATTTGTTATTCATTACATTTTCACTGCCATAACCTGCTAGAAAACTTCCAAGTTAGTTAAGACTTAGCTCAAGGCTCCTTTCACCCATGGCTGTCTCTAAACAAATTATGCATTTTAAATTGCAAGGTGTTCCCTCCCTACAGCCATGCAAATTGTTTCTAATGCTATAACTGCAATTGGTGGTTAGGAAGATACTCCATAATTGTTGCTTGTGATCTCCTTTTGTAGACAGTGAGCAAGTCACACTTTCAGACAGTAAAAGTCTGACATATATTTGGAAACTTTCAAAAATTTATCTTGAGAGCTCCGCTAATTTCTGTCCTCTCTCTTCTTTCAGAAGGACAGTTTGTGCACCATAAGCATAATTATTAGAGGTAACTCCAATAAAAATGTGGATGACCACATCTTAAGGCTGTAGAAAAACCCTTTTCAGTAAGGGTAAGTAAAAAGCCACCCCCAGAATCCTCCAGTTTCATATGTTGATCATTGCCAGAAAGTTCTCTGTTTCCCTTGTTGCCAATGGTTCCTTTTTGCTGCAAAAATTTTAATATTCCTAATTGACCTTCCCTGTTGGATCACCTTCCCAAACTCCACCTTAACTCCTCCCCTCCTCCAAGTTTATAAGTACCCCTTCCATACCCTAACACTTGCTGTTTGCCATTGCTCTCGTGCGTGGAATTATCCTCCCTGTACCATCTTTCCTGGTTTGTTCAATACATGCTTGTTCGGCTTAGAGTTTGTTGTTTTCTATTATTAAAGCTTTTTTGCTCCCAAACAGTTGGGTCATATTTTCTCACTGCATAAAGTTACCAAGTTCTGTGAAGCCACCGACCCTAATAGCTGGGCTAGGATGGCCCGGAGGCTTCACATAATCATCAATGCTTGCTGGAGCTGGAACACTGAGTAGGAGCAGGAGCTTCTTGCACCTGTATTTTTCCTGTTTGATTCCTACAGGGGAAGCATGTGAACATTGCTATGGTTGCATGTGGACACACACATGCATACACACCATACTATAGGTACCATTTTAAAGTGTAGCATTTGGATACTGACTGCAACAACCCTCTGTGTATAGTGCAGGTATTTGTTACTTTTAATGTCACTGTGCTGCAAGGATGCCATATTCTAAATGACCACCACCCTATATACAAGCACAAAACAAACTGGATACAATTATAAATGTCTATGTACAATTAAGAAGACTATTTTGACCTCAGGTTATTCCATTTTAAGAGTTTGAAATTATATTACTGACACTTTACAGGTAAGAAATAAAGCCAAGCCCTAGAAAATGATACAAAGTTTTGCTGGCGTCTCATTTAGAAGCATGAGAATACTCCTTCCTGTAGTTTCCCAAAGAGGCTGAATAGGCCCTGGAAACATGTAGCAGTAATGCAGACTGGGGCTGTGTCAGATGTCACTCAGATGTGTCACCTCTCTAGGATTTCTCCGAACTGCCGCCACGGGGGGCCAGTGGTGTCAACCACCACAGCTGGAGGGAGATCTTTGTACACTGCCCCACAATCTCAGATACCCAAGCTGCAAGCTAAGAATAGCTCTTGTCATTGCTGAGCTCTTTATTGAGGATTGTCTTAGAAGGAGCCATTAATCTTCACGTAATTTCCGTTCTGGAAATGGAAACCTATTCTGAAAAAGCTGGTCACATAATTTTTCATCATATGGCTCACTTCAGTCCCTTCCACTGAAACATAACTGGCTCTTAATGCTTTATTTTCTTCTGCTTTTTGGCTTCTTTAGTGTACGCACACCCTTTAACCAAGTGAAAAGATTTTCATATTCCTTAAATTTGAAAAGAAAACAAAACTACAAACTCTCAATTTCTTTTTTTCTGATACTGGCTTTTAAGGAGATGATCTCATCTTCTAAGTTGTTTGTCCAGACAACTGTCCATTATTATATGTCCAAAAAGACTTGTGATTTTGTAAATTGCAATTTAAAAAATGGTAGAAGGAAACAATCCTTTAAAAAACTACAGAAATGTGTTCTCCTCTTTAGAGAGCTCATAGTTATTATCATGAGCAATGTCCAAGTCATTAAACCCCATCTGAGATCAAAGCTCTCACCTTACACTTCTTTTATCTCTAAAGACCTTTCTGATATACATGTCCTAAGTGCTCCAGGGAGGTATAGAGGAATCTCAGCATAGCCTGACTGCATTAATTATCTTGAATTTCCACCAACCTTTCTACACTGGGGAGAGAGATAAATTTCATAACTCCTTTCACCTTGCAAATCTCATGATGTATTAGGAGAGCAAAGCAGGCTTTAGTTTTAGACCACATTTCCTTCTCAGTGTATGTTAAAAGTTCTTTGCAACAAGAAGTTGAATGGGGATGCCCCAGAATCCATAGCAGCAGATCATTTAGAAATTCAGTCGCCAGCCAATGTCTGGTAGCAATGACTATATGAGATTCCCAGACCCAAGATGGAAGGTTTTAACTGGAAGCAATATTTGCCATAATATTTTTCCAATATTCTTCTTTTCACAGGTTTTTTAACATCCAGTGAGTTGTATACGAAAGACACTCAGTAATGAAATCAATTTAACAACAATTGAGAAGATGCAATCTTTAGCTGAGCAGTATTCATTACCTGTGATTTTTGGTGCTACTACCTGACAGTGAATCTGGGTCCTAGGATTAAAATATAAAGCCATGAGTCTTCTGGTCAGGAAGACAATATCAGTAACTCACATAACAATTTAGACCACAGCTTACATTCTATTTCTGCATTCTGAGTTCATCAGGTCTTTTTTCAGATCTGCATAAATCAGTAGACTTCAAGTTCTCAGAAACCTGGTCTAGTGGAATGTGTCCATGCCCATGACAGTGGAATTGGAGCTAGATGATCTTTAAGGTCACTTCCAACACAAATCATAGATTCTATGATTCTGTGATTCTGTGATTAAAGAAGCACATGGCACAGCATCTAATCATGTCTGGAATTCCAGTCATAAGAATCTTATGTTTGAAAACATATCCTGAACTGCAACTAGATCATGAGCACAACTATCATGGTTTGATGTAAGAAAAGAGTTTTGCTTCTCCCTGTTGACTTCTCATTGGTTTACCTTCTAATAATTTCCTACAATTCTAACCATTGAATGCTTTACCAATACCTCTAAATTATCTTTAAAGTATTCACTATTTTCCACCTTAGATATTTATGCACTGAATTAAATCCCAGTAGGACAAGTATGTCTTTGCTTCTGCTTGCTGAGATTTAAGTTGCTTCTATAATCTGTTGATAGATTCATGTACCATAATGCAAGTAGGATATTAAAAAGGTAATTATTTTTCTTTCCCCTCTTTAAATATCTTCACTTTTTTTAAAGGATCGACTAACACAAGTGGTTCTTCTGTATTTCTTTATGAGATTGCAACATGCTTTTTTAAACATGACATGGCAACACAGCTTAGAGGTGAATGTGATCTTAAAGGCTTTTTCCAAGCTCAACAAGTTTATGATTCTAAGAATGGCCATGATGAACCTGTTCTTTAAAAAAGTCTAATCCACCATTTCATCTGATTCACCTTTTCTGGTTATAGTTTTCAGTTTCCTTTTTTTTTTTTCTTTTTCCTTTAAGATTTTTTGTTGTTGGTTGCTTTTGTGTGTGTGTTTTTGTTTGTTTGTTTTTCTTTTAACCAGGCAAATGGCAACATTATTTAGGACATTTCTAGAAAAACAACCATTCAAATAACTAAGACTCATATCATCCTTATAAGAAAATACTGGAACAGTTAGGTCGATGTTAATATCCTAAAGTAAAGTGAATTTCAAGTGACTGTGTGCTACAGGGAGAATTCAGTTTCATTTGGGCACTAGTTTGATTTCCACTAAAAAGAGTTTGATAAACCTCATACTCTCCTCCTCTTCCATCAGGAGAATATGAGATACAAACTAGTGGTGGTCCACTATTACCATCTATGCTGGGTCACTAGTTTACACCTGTGCATTGTGAAAGCAAAGTTTTCTCTTTGCTGTCATGTCATCAGTTCACCATGACAGGACATAACATGGTATGCTCATAGATGGAACTGTCCAAAATCATGGGCAATGCTGGATCAGTCACTACACTGGTTTTCATTTACATCAACAATTCTCTGATGTAAAAGTGCAATGGCTCCCTTAGACTTGATTTGAGGTGAATGGATCTTCATCAGCAAAGCATTTGGCAGGATGAAGTTAAACATAGGAATAAATGAAGGAAACAAAGAACAGATAACAGGGCATGTTGAAGGTCATCCAGTCAGACATTCTTGCTCAAAGCAGATCCACTAGAGCAGGTCACACATGTCCTGTCAGTTATCAAATATTTTCAAGGATGGAGACAATTGCTCTGGGCAGCTTGTTGTAATAAGACACTTTAGTAGAATGGCACCCTATGTTTGCAAACATGAGCAAATAAATAGATTAGGCACGGTAAGAATTTCCAAGCAGGTACGTTCATCCTCTTCTCTGGGAAATTATCCTCATTGAGAATATAAAAGTGTCAGAGAGACTTTAATAGAGATTGTATGGAAATGCCATCTGCAATTTGTTCCCAGGCCCGCAGATGATTTCCAAAGGGTTTGTTCCACTGACTCCCCATTCACAGTTCATACTTTGATGCTTTGTTCCACAATTCAACCTCTTTCTTTCTGGATGATTTTCATAATTCTTCATCCCAGCACAAAGTCTAAATGGGATATTTTACACTATGTGAGGTATTCTCCTGGTAAACATTTGTGTATTTCAGGCTGATGCTTGCTTTACACAGTAGTAGAAGACCCCAAGCACTCAAATAATTGTGTAAGGCAATTGTAAGAGACAAATGGCTTGCAATCAAAACTATTACATCTGAATTCATACTCAAACGTGAATAAATATTCCCAGAGAAACTGATCCTAATCTTCACTGAATACTCACTAATCAATGTTTGGGAGGTGTATTTGCTCATGGTCCTTTCTGGCCATTGCATGATTTTGAAAATCACCTTTCTTTTCTTCCACACTGCTTCTCATAATTTATGCAGACAAGCTCACTGACGATAGCTGTAGGTTTGCACCAAGTTGCTCCTACCCCATTATTTCCCACCCAGAAGTCATAGGTATGCTGTAGCCTGAACTGTCAACACAAAAGGAAAGACAAACAAACAGATAAACACATGTGTAGACCTATGTAAAATTTACCAAAACTACAGAGTGATGATTAGGTCATGAATGCTCTTCTTACTCTAATGGACAATAACAGAAACTGCTAAATGATCTGTGCAAACTTAAGCCTTACTTTGGGAATCTATTTTTTACATACTTGGCCAAACTCTCCATGAAGAGGGAGAAACAGGGTGAACTGAAAAATGTGTTGGGAACAACTGTTGCATTATTTGAAATAAAAACAATAGCAACAACTTCACAATAGGCAGGAAGATTTCTCTATATTTAAGTGCTTTTGAAAAACAAAGAGAAGAAGGACACTTCTTTCATTATTATGCTTCTCAGAATACAAGTTTTAGAGGGCAATTTTAGAAGGCTTTGACTGAGTACACACTAATCAATGTTTGTTAACGTCAGTTACATGATATTACTGACAATGTTGACTGAGATCATTGAGTTGAACTAACTAGACTAACTAAATGAGAATTGACACATTTTTTTCTGATTTCTTCCCATAAAGCATAATAACCATGTAAATCAACAGCACTTCCAGAGAAACAGTAAATAAACCACATTTGATATTGGCTGCATATTCACAGATGATATTCAAGTATTGTCCTGGACTATCTAAATGTTTTGACAGCACAACTGAACTGGAAATAGCTTTAGGTTAGCATGACTTGTGCAATTTTCACATTTCCCTCTTTCTGGTAATTTTGCAAGTAAGGTGTTTTCCTTCATTGCTTATTGAAAACAATGAGATTTACTCCTTTCTTTAGGTTAGAAAGAGCCCTGGAGTGAGCCTTCTTCTTAATATTTGGACACTTGCATTTCTGTTCTCAATACAAAATAGGAATTATAGACATGTCTTTACAGAGGAAATCATAGAGATAATTTGCATTTTGGAGATTCAGGAAAGCTGGATCCTGAAAGGTGATTGTATCTGGGCCAGACAGCACAACCCTTCACAGGTGAAGAGGAGACATAATTTCACAGTTCTGTTATTACCTGTAAAAACTACCTGTAGAACTTACATAACCAAGTTCAGCTGTTGAAACACGTAGAGGTCTAATTGTAATTTACAGCTCCATCCTGGTGGGACTGAACCATGCAGCAAGTCAGTCTGTGCACAAATGGGACTTCTGTCTTGAATCAGCTGCTGCAAGAATATACTTACTTTCTGTAATAACTTTACCTTTTTCCTGAGTCCCCACGAGAGAGTGAAGAAATTGCATCTCAGACACTGATCTTGCTATGTGAACCAGTCCTGAGTCTCCCATAACACAAAGTCTCATGGACTCCACAGACACTGGAGTTAATTCTCTGGCCAGTTAACCTTGTTATTCTTCCTCATGGTAATGTGCTGTACTTTGCTTCACATCCCTGCTGTGCCCGCAGGTGTGGGCAGCCCACATCGGTGACTCTTGATCTTAGGCAATTTTGCCTTGCAAATTAAAAAAAACAATTACCTGTTCTCCTGTTCTTCTCTTGGCTTTTTTTTTTTCAGTGCAATTTTACTTCATCTGCTTAATTCATCAAGGAAAAGGGAAGGAAAGAAGCAATTAATACAATGAAGAGGTAAAGGAGAAGGAGGGGTTTTTTAAACCTTTAAAATTTTAAAGATTTTTTTAAATTTCAAAATACAAAGGGGAAAAGACTGAAAGGAAAATGTAAATCCAAATCACATAAAAAACCTCATCGAGGTAGGCAAAGTATTTCTTTTATTTATCTTATTATATAAATAATACTTTGAAGTATTATTTATTTCTAGAATTCACTGCTGCAGGAAGTCCTCACCTGACTTTTCAAAATTAGTTATTTTGAATTTGAGAGCTTCTTTGGAATGAATCACATTAGTTTCTATGCAAGTTCACACTGGGAAAAGAAAATTAAAAAAAAAAAAAAAACAACAAAAAACCACGATCTATCAGTAATCATGAATATGAGCTTTAAGACTTTCCACAGAGTTGATTTTTGAGGCACACTGTGTAGGTCTATTACAGATCCTGTACCATTTTGCAGACAAAGGAATTATGACCTCTTTTCTTATCAGTTTAGGTGCTAGTATTGTGTGCTTATTTCACATGCTAAAAAATCCTAAGAACATTTTTACTGAGTATAATAATACAGCAGTGTAGCCACAGAAGCTGGTTTTTATACCACAGGAAAAAAAGACGCCTAAATTAATTTTATGAAAATAGTACCAGGTATCAAACTTTATTAAACTAATCACACCTTTGCATTATCATTCAAATTCACTTTAAGTTATGCAAATATAATTTTAACACTCTAATCTATATTGCTCTATTTTAATGTATTTATTTATGTAATCAGAGACATGGAGGAGGCTTATGGTTTAGGATTTCAGAGCTGGATACATTTCTTTTTTACTAGGTAAAAAAAAATCCTTTTTTTCTTCCTTTGTCAATCACTTTCATATACTACTGCTTTTAAAACAGTATATGGTCTTCCCTTCCTTTTAGACTCAGATTAATTTTTTCTCTGTATTGATCTGATCTAGGTTTCCTTGTGTGTGAATGCATGGTAAGCAGGCTACACACTTTTCCATGGTTCAAGAAGAGAGACAAACGCCTGAACTAGTATCATGATCAGTCTCCAAAATAGCTTCTCTTTCAGGTCCAGAGGGAGAAAACAGGCCAGAAAAATTTTCATTGCAGATATCTACACTGTTTGCTTTTGTAGATGAATATAAAGTAGCCTTTAGGTGGTCAGTATTTAATTAGTTTATGGATGACTATCTTTATTTTAAAGGAAAGATGAGCCATCTTTTAAATAAATATTCTTAGTAAGAATTTCCATGTTTCGTTAAGAATAACAAAATGCTGCGTGTTGAAGAGAATCAAACAAAATGCAAAGCAAAAGCCTTCTTGGTAAGAGATTGGAATGATACTTAAAATAAAGCAATGGAGAGGATGAGACCACTTTCATTTTTGTATTATAATTACTTCTCCCCTCTGCCCCAGTTCCTTTAAATTCTTCTAGAAGAGGCTGGAAAGTTCCCATGGAAATAGAACTTATTCTATAGAACATTTCTTTATAGTATTTTACTATATTTTGAGTCATGTCACTGACTTTTATGGCTCGACATTTATGATAAAAACAAAATGCAAAATGTTAACCAAGTCCAGACACTCAAAACATCAATGTTCAGAGAGGCTACCTGATGGGTTTTTTGTGCCCTTGCTCTTTATTTATAAGAAGTAAGAAGCTGCAGACTTTGTATTCTAACTTGTATTATTCAAGCCACCAAAGATGGCAGATGTTTTTTTAAACTGCAGCTAGAAAGACAGCATAGATTGAAATGCTTTTTTATTATTATTATTGCATTTGATGGACACAAATACTTTAAGAAGAATTTTAGCAATTGTTCTATTACTGTATGTCCCCTCTCCCCTTCAGATGAATTATTCATATGTTGTCATAGCAATCCTTCCTCCTTCTGAAATGTTTAATAACTAGTCTTGACTCCCAACTAGACAACGAATCAAGGTGTAACAGAAGCTTTATTAACTAATGTGCTTGTGGCAGAA